>NW_009646420.1:379104-395041 GCF_000708025.1 Charadrius vociferus
TCTCTCAGCCTCTCCTCATAGGAGAGGTGCTCCAGCCCTCGGATCATCCTCGTGGCTCTCCTCTGGACGCACTCCAGCAGGTCCATGTCTTTCTTATGTTGGGGACTCCAGAGCTGGATGCAGTACTCCAGGTGGGGTCTCACGAGAGTGGAGTAGAGGGGCAGAATCACCTCCTTTGACCTGCTGGCCTCTTGAAAGGCGATAGGTAAGAACTGGAGATCGAGGCAACAAATGAACCTTGTTGTTGGTGTCTACTACAGGCCACCTGATCAAGGGGAGCCTTCTTGATGAAGCCTTCTTACTCCAGCTACAAGAGGCATCATGCTTGCAGACTCTTGTCCCGCTGGGGGTCTTCAACGACTCTGACATCTGCTGGAAAAGTAGCACAGCAAGCTGCAGGCAATCCAGGAGACGCCTGGAGTGTATTGAGGATAACTTCTTAAGCCAGGTAATAGACAGCCCTACCAGAGAGGAGGTGATACTGCACCTTTTGTTCACCAACACAAGTGGGCTAATTGGTGATATCAAGATTGCAGGCAGCCTGGGCTGTGTAGTTCACAGTCCTGAGGGCTAAGGGTCAGGTGAAGAGTGAAGTCAGGACCCTGAATTTTAGGAAAGCAAAATTCCAGCTCTTCAAGGAGGTAGTCAATAGGACACCCTGGGAAACTGCCCTCAGGGACAAGGGAGCAGAACAGAGTTGGCAGATCTTTGAGGACACTTTCCTTAGAGCACAAGAGCTCTCAATCTCCAGGTGTAAGAAATCAGGAAAGGAGGGCAAGAGACCGGCATGGCTGAGTCGAGACCTGCTGGTCAAACCAAAGTGCAAGAAGGAGATGCACAGGCAGTGGAAGCAGTGACAGGTGTCCTGGGAACAGTATAGGGATGCTGCCCAGTTGTGTAGGGAGGGGGTCAGGAAGGCACGCCAAGGGGTTCTATAAGGATGTTAACCAAAAAAAGAAGGTCAAAGGAAGATTATCCCCCTGATGAACATGACTGACAAACTGGTAACAACAGATGAGGAGAAGGCTGAGGTACTCAGCAACGTTTTTGCCTCAGTCTTCACTGGCAATCTCGCTTCCCACACCTCTCAAGTGGATGGACCACAAGGCAGGGACTGGGGGGGCAAAGTCCCTCCCACTGTAGGAGATCAGGTTGGAGACCACCTGAGGAACCTGAATACACACACCCTATAAGACCAGATGAGATACATCCCAGAATCTTGAAGGAATTGGCTGATGTAGCCTCCAAGCCACTCTCCATGATGTGGCTGGATTGTTGGAATGGAAGGATACCGGCTCTTTAGGAAGGACAGGCAGGGGAGATGAGGAAGGGGTGTCACCATCTATGTCAATGACCAGCTGGAGTGCATGGAGCTCCACCTGGGGATGGATGGGGAGCCAACTGAGACCTTATGAGTCAGGATTAAAGGGAGGGCAGGGACAGGTGGCATTGTAGTGGGGGTCTGCTACAGGCCACCGGACCAGGAAAACCAAGCAGATGAGACCTGACAGACAGATAGACAGGAGCAGCTTCAAGCTCACAAGCCCTGGTTCCCATGGGGGACTTCAACACCCTGATCTCTGTTGGAGGGCATAAGCAATCCAGGAGGTTCCTGGAATGCATTGATGACAGCTTCCTTCCACAAGTGACAGAGGAGCCAATGAGGAGAGGTGTCATGCTGGACCTTGTTCTCATCAACAAGGCGGGGATGGTGGGAAATGTGAAGCTCAAGGGCAGCCTTGGCTGCAGTGACCATGAGATGGTGGAGTTCAAGATCCTTAGGGTGGCAAGAAGGATGCACAGTAAGCTTGCTACCCTGGACTGAAGGACATGGACCTGCTGGAGCACATCCAGAGGAGAGCCACGAGGATGATCCGAGGGCTGGAGCACCTCTCTTCTGAGGACAGGCTGAGAGAGTTGGGGTTGTTCATCCTGGAGAAGAGCAGGCTCCAGGGAGACCTTATTGCAGCCTTTGAGTATTTAAAGGGGGCTTATAAGAAAGATGCGGACAGATGTTTTAGTAGGGCCTGTAGCAATAGGACAAGGGGTAATGGTTTTAAACAAAACAAGGGCAGATTTAGACTAGATAGAAGGAAGAAATTTTTTTGATGAGGGTGGTGAAACACTGGAGGAGGTTGCCCAGAAAGGTTGCAGATGCCGCATCCCTGGAAACATTCAAGGTAAGGTTGGACGGGGCTCTGAGCAACCTGTTCTAGTTGAAGATGTCCCTGCTCATCGCAGGGGTGTTGGACTAGGTGACCATCAAAGGTCCCTTCCAACCCGAACTATTTTGTGATTCTATTACACCAACGTGGCCCAATATTGCACAATGATAGACAATAAAAGCTAAACAGTGTTCTGATTAAGAGGAATATGTTATTTTCATGAACATTTCTAAAGCATTCAGAAAAAATATTAAACACAATTTCTGCTGTCAGAGAGATAAACCCCAACTTATTCAAGTGAATATTTCTTGTTATTGTTATAGAGTAAAACGAAACTATTTAAAGGACAACTGCCTATTAGAAAAAAATATTTCTCAATGTACATTCCACTGAGCAGGTTTCCCTCTTATATTTCTGAAGACATAGTCAAGATTTTTGCATTTTAATAAACATTTAGAAAACTAGAATTCAAAGATATTATTTTTCCTATGTATCATATATATAAAATACACCTTATATAAAAATACATATACCTTTCCTTCTAGATCAATGAAGCAAATTTTGTTTTGTAGTTTTTTTAGGTTTTGATACCATGAAGACTTTCACACAGAGGAAAAAAAAAATGGAGCTATTTGACTTTGCAAGTATATTTGTGGTTTGTTGAACCAGGTTTGCCAATCCACTCCTAACTGCCTGATATTATTACCTTATTAAATGCAGTAAGTATATTTTAAGCTTAGACAGTGGTATTATTACAATATAAACTATTTAGACATCAATGCTTTATAGTATAATATCACATATACAGTAGGAATTAATTACGAAATTGCATAATATTGCATAATATTGCATAATTACTACTAACTCTAAGTTTTTGATATTTTGTTTATCTGATATTAGTGCTGGTTTCTATGAAAATTACTAGTAAATCCTGTTCTTTGCAGCATTGTCCTACATTTTAAAATTGGACTTGACTTGCTTAAGGTTTTAAAGTATTATCTTTTCTGATAGCTACAAAAATTGATGCTAAGGTTTAATGAGCAAAAACCTGGGAAAGATAAAGAGGAAAGTAGAGCTCGAAGTCAGCTGAATCTTCTTTTTCCAGATACCTCCACATACAGAAGGAGCTGTGTGAAACACCTTCAAACAAAATTTATCTTAATGTCTCTTTCAAAATATCAAGTAATGCATTCTGGTCTTACCTGCAATGCTCTGCAAATACAAAAAATTAAGCACTGGAGATGATGACAAGTAGCCCCTGTGAATAAGTTGCTCTCACCGTGTTCTGCCAAGATTCAAAAATGGCCAGATTGTGAAAGCTGCGGGCTGTCTGCTTTGTAGATGACAGGTATCCTGAAGAGAACAAAGTCAAACACTGCAGCACATGCAGGCCAGAGGTATGACATTGCTGGAGATATTGTATGCATTTTGTGACTCTGATAATTCCAGTGATAGCAGACTGGAGAACAGAAATTATAGATATCTACATGCAGATGTTTCAGGGAAAATTTCTAGCAGTATTCACTTATACTTTAATAAGGTGATAATTCAACTTACTGTAGAGCTCTCTTCCCTCCATTTTTCAAATATCTAGTAATTATGTGTCTGTATAATTTTTCTTTCCAACTATGATACATAAATGTGGATTATTTGTTTGTACATTTTTGTTCAGTAAAACAAAAATAATTTGAGTTTTGCCGGTTCAAAAAATAACCCCCCAGAAGACAGATATTAAATCTCTTTATAAACTGTAGGATGATAAATACTTTTTATGACAGAAGGCATTGCCATCCAAAATGTCTTTTGAGAAATAGATTTTCGAAAAAAAAAGAAAAAGCAAAATTAGGAAGCGCTAGGACAACATAATCACAACGCTCCAAGTCCTTTATGAGCATACTGATTATACAGAGGTGGTGATCAGCATCCAAGAATTAACAAAGGAAGCTAAAGAGTAACGCAAGGCTTTTTTATGCCCTGCTACTCTTTGCATTATTTATTGTCTGAATCAAGAAGTCGTTAATGGCAACTAGACATTTCACTGGCAAAACTCGTTTGAATGACCTTCATTTTCCTGATGACATTAATCAGCAGCAGAAATACATGGTTTTGTTAAAAAAGGTGAGAGAAATGTGTGCCTGTTAATATTCCAGGAATGTTAGAAGCATCAAGTCTTTTTCCTTATCTAGAAAATCACGTAAAAGTGATATCAGGCATAAGACAGCCGTTAACAATAAATGTCCTTCAGAAACTTGAAATATTTTTGGCCACAGAAGCATGACCAGCACTGACACAATAATAACAATTTCCAATACCTCCTCTCCTTCTTTAGAGATATTTCTGGAACACCACAGCAATGAGGAACTTCTCTAGAATTCTTTGTCCTTATCAGGAAGGTCCTTAAAATAAATTGGAAAGAATGTACTCTTTCTCCTGGAAGTGCCAACAAACTGAACACATCAGATGTGAAACATGAACACAGTTAGATGGCAACTTCCACAACAGCTTCAGCCTAAAAGGAAAAAAAATAGAGAAGCTTACCAAAATCACAGATAGAATAGTAAGGAAAACTCCCTCATCATCACCAGGAAGATCAAAAGTCTAGTTAATCTAAACCCAGAATACACAATGACATGTGGTGGGTAATTTTGAGTGAGTACAAGGTAAAGACAGACATATTGAAGGAATTGCATGCATTTCTGTTTTCAACAGGATAAAAAGAAGTCACTCCAGTGTGGATTATGTTTTTACTTCTGAATGCTGTGAACAAGTGTAGAGATTAAAAAAATGACACCAGGTAATATCACAATAATTGGTGATACTTTGTTAATTACTGAACAGTATGAATGAATGTGTGTAATAAGAACTGCAGACTGAAATGGCTTATTTTGCAGTCTGAAATTGTCAACAGGATTTTGGAAGCTATTTACTCAAGTAATCAATAACAAACCAAATGTTACCATGACAACTATCATATTACAGATGCAGTACTTTGTATAACCTTTGGGTTAAATGGACTTTTTTAAAACTCACTTGGTTTAAAAGTCTCTTGCCTACTTTGTCCTCCCTCAAAAAAACTTTAAAACAAGAAGCGAAAATGTCAATTCTATTAATTTTTTTATACAGATGAGGCAGCCAGCTTGCTAGGGTGTATGTCTATAAATCCAAATTCTAATTCTTAACTGATTATTTGGGTCGAAAAGTCATAATGGAACAGGACATGGTAATAGTCTTGCAGCACTTTTTTTCCAGGCCACTGGTTATAAAAACTAGCAGTATTCCCAAATGAGTGAAGCTTAGCCACCCTAATATGTTACAGAACCTAAGCTCAGGATAGTCCTTTGGTACACTCCGATCTTGTAAGATCATCTTGGCTCTTATGGCATGAATGGGACTGAAGGCCATGCTGGCCCTTTTGAAGGTAGACCCATCTCATGCTCAATATGAGTGGTTCCTTAGTGTCAACACACTCTAACACCACCGTCCTTGTCACTAGAGTTACAGCCAGGAAAACATCATGTCCATGTCTCAGCCTAGATGTTATTTTCCTCATTCACATTTTCAGCTACATCACTGCCTCTAAGCTGACTTTACAAGCTACAGGTGTAGGCCAGACAGAACACCTGTGGCATCTCAATTGGCACTGCGTATCTAAGATTTACAATTAAATCTCATGGCTAGTTTTGAAGAAATGACCAACTACCATTTTGACCAGTATCACTTCATTGTTCCTACCTCAGTATTGTTAATTTACTGTTTCCTGTCTTCCATAGGGGTTTCCTGACTTACCTTCTTTTTATATCACAACTGTGCTGTGGATGTCACCTGCTATAGTGGCATGAGGCTACGAGCAGAGATGCCACCTGCTTGATTCAGGTATCAGCTTCTAGTAAATAAGGCTAAGATTCTCAGACAGGGAACATCTCAATGTCATGTCTGCATACAAACTTAACTGCAGATGGACTTTGGTGTATGATGGACAACTTTCATTACCTTATATATCAACTATAAGAGGAATGCATAACTTGAAAAAACAATGGAATGGCTGACATGCAGGCTTAAAGCCTTTCATGAAGAATTGGTGGAGGCTTTACACTAGGTTTGTATCTGCATTCTGTGCAAACCAGCAGGAGAACTGTAATTGGCATCTAAACGAAAGGGAAACTGTTCTAAGAATTAGGAAATCGAAAGAAAGCAAAAGAGAAAAAAATATAGTGTTAAAAACTCACATTTTAATAAGAATCTGCAAAGTTCTGGAAACAGAATTGGGCCTTTGTCAGGGGAGTCAGCAGGCTGAATTTAAATGTTAATTTTGGTCTGTAGTGCAGAATGCATATGGTAATAAAGGTTAGATACAATTTTTTTGTAGTAAGTATCCTTTCACACGGTGTGATTTAGATCCTAATTAGTTTACAACCCTGTAGTCAGTCTGTCTTACAAACTGATGGGATTTTCTTAGCCTAACATTTGATATGAGTGCAATAAATTCTATCTTTTCTTCCTCCTGCCCTCTTCATTTCTTCTCCCTCCTGTTAACAACTTAAGAACAAAACCTAAAGGGTAAAAACATCCTGAGTTCTTAAATGGCATTAAAGAACACATCTTAGAAAACAGTAGCCTTTGTCTCCAAAACAAGTTAGCAGTATTATTTCTCAGATTACATCTGTGATTGATACACATTATATAATAACACTTTGTGCAGATATAAGCGTAGTTTATAGTGCTAATAATGGAAACATCTGATTCAGTACTTTTTGTGAGTCTGAGAAATGAGGAACAGCATTATATTCTTTGAACTAAATTAATCACTTCCCCTGTTCTATCATCAATTGTCCATTGATATTTCAAAATCACAGAGCCTACGTTTTAAAGGCATTGTACGGTAAATGTTGTACAACAGCTGTTTCGCATTATTTAAAGAGGGAAACATTTCTGCAAACACATACAAGACATCAGAAGGAATTGCTTTAGGTTGAAACCTGACAGAAGGAAATAAACTTATTCACAGTAAAACAAATTTAATAGGCATTTCACTCAGGATAAATTTGGCTTCATGTCTTAAGATGAGAGCAAGAATTACTTTAACTTTAGAATTAAATACAGCTCTTGACAGAATATACCACGTGAGAATATACATGCTTTGCGATGACCTCTTTTGCCAAAGCAGATTCAAGAGAGAATAGGCACTACCCATGGTGTGCCAATTGCTGATGCTGTAAGCAAGGACTAAGTACAAAGCAGTTATAACCTTCCATAGTCAAGGTCGCAATTCAGTTTGTGTTCAAAACTGACTGGCATCATCAGAAGTACAGATTCACAAATTAAGTGCTTAAAAAACCCCATTGTTCTGTTCAAAAGAAAAAATAAACTGGTAAAATAGAATTAAAATCATGAAATGAGAATGCCTTTTAAAGCTACTGATAATCATTCAAATATATTTTGGGGCAGAGATAAAGATAAAACTTGGCCATATTTGCTCATGCAATTTTGTAATTACAGTTTCTTCATCTTCACTAGAAGACTTTTCCTGATACATCCTGAGGTATCACTTGTGTTTTTATTTCATCAAATCCCATTAGCACCACCCAATTAGCCTGTGATCGAAGCATGTTCTTATTAGGTGCAAATCATGTTTTGTGAGTCAGGGTTGGTTACGAAACATAAACTCCAAGTTTAAACTAGTCCTCCTACACATTGACTATTGCTAATAACCATATCAAAACACTTGTGACCATAATTGATTTTGAAATAAAGAGCAAACAGCATGTGAGCTCTCTAATTAACAGACTGATTTTGTGTTGAGTTACTAATATTTACAGTGCAACTCATTGTGTAACTAAGTTGCAGAAAGTTCTTAAAAAAATAGTTCTCACATTTTTAAGCAAACATAGCAGACTACATGGATGTTGTGCATATATACACACACAGGCAGGCATTACATTAGTCAAAATTTTATCAGAAAACTTTAAGAAAAGACTTTCTTTTAGTGACTTGTCTCTTGAGAAGATAAATCAGCCAATATAACTCCAATACAACTAATATCCTGACAGATGGGTACTTTCATTTTTCCTTGTAATAAAATATACTTTTGGATTCCTTCATCGCAAAAACACTCTTTCTACTCTTTGCAAAACATTTTAAGTTATAAACAGCCATTAAAATTGCACCAATCCCTATGACATGATACGCTGTAACAGCTCCCTAGGAGTTCTGCAATCTCCAATGTCAATAACCTCCAAATTAAGGTGTTTAATCTGATTAGGGGCAGATTAAGAAAGCACTGACATGGCAGAATTAGTCTAGCATTTTAATTATCTGTGGATTATGACATTTGTCTCTCCAAAATACTACTAGAACTGAAAGTGAATATATTAAGGACACAGGCAAGTACTAGGCAAAACCAAGTTGCACTGTACAGTATTGTCACTTCTCACTCTCCATGTAGACTTCTATGACAATAAAATAATGTGACTATCAGAACCTAATCACTGTGTTAAAGAAAAGAAAGGCACATATTGTTAAACTAGGACTTTAAGCAGAGCTCAGAGGAAGAAGAAGCACAGAAACCTTAACAGTAGAGGAGTGACTATAGGAGGCAACTGTAACAAGAACACGTGAGGCTTGTCACAACTTTTCCTCTGCTTCTGCCCTTCTCTTCTTCTACTCTCTCTGCTTCTGACAGTAATTTACTACATGCTTGTGCAAAACCCTGTAGTTTGGCTCATATGTGCTGTAACGCAAAGAGTTTGAGCCAAGTTCTATCAAAGACCTCCATATATCTTCTTCAGAAAAGAAGTGAATAACTATACAGCTGTGAATAATCAATTCAGAAGCATAAGGGGTATAATCTCATTTTTTGGTACTTCTTTGAGACATTTGCATTCAAAGCTGATGAAAAAGATAGGAGACAGGTGGGACCAATCTGAGGCTAGTTAGGGGCAATAGGTGGCCTCCTTGAGCTGTGGTACATAGAATAGCTATGCTGGTCTAAAAACTCCACATAGTAATCAGTGCTTCTAAGGGTATTGATATGTGTACATCCAATGGCAGCTCTGTTGCCGCCTTCAGTAGAGCTGACATACAGAGGGTCATCCAATTTGTTAATGGATGCAAAGGGGAACCTCTGGTTTCCTCTTGATCCTATCCTGATTAGAATTGACAACTTGAGAAGTAGAAAAGGGAGGGAGGTAGTAACAGTTCCTCCCCACATAGGTTCGACATAATTTATCTCATGTCTTGAATAAGAGTACATCTCTGTGTGGTTATGATATTAGTCATGTGATTAAGTATTAGCCACATCTTCAAGGGCCTATTATGCCTCCTCCTATCCACCCTCCCTCCTCAGGAGAAATTAAAAAAATATGAGGAAAGTTCAGAGCTTATTTTGTTGGGTTTTACCATTCCTCAAACTTAGCACTGATTATCATTCACCTCCTTTTCAGGTGCAAACCCAATGAAAACATAATTTGGCTTAAGCAGAAGGTAATCCCAGAAAACTGAACATTTAAAGTGAAAGAATTCCATGCTATAAATAAGACTTGTCAAGCTGGAGCTCAGATGATCTCCCAGCTGGCAAAAGGGTCATATTCATATAGTCCATAGCGTATAATTAAGTGGAAACCTGAAGAGGATTATTTGTATATAAGGGGAGAATTCATATTCCTATTCTGATTGCCTAAGTCAGAACATATGGGTTCCAACAATATGTCCTTTTCTTACTTAAACTAGTGCAAAAATACAAAATTATGCCATTTAACACAATGAATGTATCAATATAAATCACACTGCAGAGAAAAATCAGGGTGTGTTACTCCAGTTCTGCTCCCGTTTGGCCCAAGTATGCTCTCTTTTTTTTGGCTTTGTACCAATATGCACTGGCAAGTGCTCATATATTACATATTGAAAATCAAAAAGACTATTTCTACCCTGAAATAAAAATAAACCATATATTCTATTCCAGATTTGACAGCCTTCTCTATAAGGGACATAGAAAATTGGGAGTTGTTTAAACCACATCCCACGAATCATCTTGCATGCTCAAATGTCAAGCTGTATTTTATATGAGTCACTGACTATCTGGATTTCTTTGGTGATGTTTTTCTCTGGTTGGGTTTGTATCCAAAGTCCACGCACTTTTTCTTCTACTGCATGGAAAACCTTCACCCTCTCATGCAAACTATATGGGAATAACTAGTTTAAAAATAAAAGAACCAAAGAACTGAAAAAAACCCACACAAACACTGTGAAATAGCAAAGTTGAGAAAGAATTATGTTATTTATAATAACTGACACAAGGTAGCTGCATGCTTAGTTGGATACCAGATACCCCAGTGACACCATTCATACACAAAGCTGGAAGACATCTATTTTCCTCAAATACATGAGAAGTACACAACCCAAGTGTATTTTTACATTCCCCTCTTCCCTGAGTCTCTTGGCCACTCTGATCCTTCTTGCCACCTTGATAGTGGCAAGACACCTATAGTCTGTATTTACTGCAGGCATTGAACAACGCGAGCTAACATGAAGCCAGTCTTTCCATTTCTTGACTTAGTTATGCAGCGACACAGGTCTTAGCCCCAGACTGTCCCCTTTTGGGATCTTATCAACTAGTGCAGTTTGTAACAGTGCCTATGACAAGGCCAAAGCTGGTGTGTAGTCAGCCAGATAATTAAGCAGGTCCCTGGGAAGCCCACACTCCCTTCTTTTGCTGTTCCCAGAGGAACATGGGTGTATCAGAAAATGTAGGCTGATGTTTTCCATGCTTTTTGAATATCATCATTGGCAACGCTTAAAATCTGTGACTATTTCTAGCTCGTCAGTAAAGCTTAAAAAAATGATACAGCCACCTCAGGAGAATACTTTTATTATGCTATCTCCTGAACCAAGCAGTTTCAGCTCATTGGGATTCAAGTAATTAAATGCTCGAGCAACCCCTGCAACTCTAGACAGGAACGCATGGACACACAGTGAAGTACAAAGTGAGCAAGGCAAATACCGTTCCAACTTCTGCTCTTTCCTATCTGATAGTCGGTTTGGTCATTCTTTACTGCCCACTTGAGATAGTTACTATTAGAGAAGGAACAGTGATGAATCTTCTTTACATCTGGTGATACTGTTGAAAGAGATCAGACAGATCGGCTTTTTTTGCTTCAACAAACTTAATCCTCCATCCAGAAAAATACTGCTGAAGTTACACTAGCATAAGACAAAGCTTTTGGACTCTCCAACGAGTTGGAATCTGTGAATTTTTTGCAGCAGAAGGATATATCTTGGCAGCATCACTTGATCTAAACTTTGAAAAGCAACATTGAAAGTACACTTTCACAAGGTAGAGACACTTGTCCTTTAAAGGTTGAGATGTGTTTCGAGGACAGAAAGAGAGAGGAAGAGGACATGACAATTTTATAAATGAGATTTTTCAGGAAAAGTGAACATTTAATTTTCAGAAGTTTCACAATTTAACTTCTTTTTCTAGTCAAAATCATGAGAGGCACCACCAGGACCAAACATTTCTAGAAACTTCTTACAAAGGGTGTTGCATTTTGGACAAGAATCTTAAATACAGCTGCCTTAAGCTGGGTTCCCAAAGGCCATATTCAGGCACTTGTTTGCTTTGAAGAGTGCTGAGCAACCATCCTCTCAACATGATTTCTTGTAGGTGCCTGGCACCACAGCAAAGCAAACAGATGCCTAATTACAGCCTAGGGAGCTCCTCTTTAGGTTGCTTCTTTAGCAAGTCTTGGCCTTTATCCCTTCTTGCAGGTGAGAAATCTTGTCCTTTTCTATATTAGTTGGGAAACATTCACCCTTTCTTGTTCCACTTTTCCTCCCAAGATTAATATAGACATATACCATTAAGTAAAGCAAATTGTTGTTTGGTTTTTTTAAAATATATATGCTGTAGTAAAATATTATATAATACATTTATAATATTACTATGAGGTATCATTAGGATTATATACACACTACAGCAGAATGTTTCAAGAAAAACCTTCCTTTTCTCCTAGAGACAGTTACAGCCAAAGGAAATGACAAATTCTGCTTTCCCATATCTCAATGTTCCTAACCATCAACATAGAGACGCATGTAGACATGACAAATTTAGCCTCTGTGACCATCTAAGTCTTGGTATTGATTATCAACCTGCCTGCTGATCTAACATTCCATAAATACAAAAAGCATACTCTTTTGCAGTAATCATTTTTTTCTGTTTTCAGGATGCAGTATTGTTTCATAGGAAACTAATGTTTCAGTTAATCTGGCAATTTGTTTTTAAATATTCCAACAAGTAATTTGAAGAAAAAATAGTTTAAAAATTGCTGAGAACAAAAGATTGAAATATTTCCATTAGAACAAGTTTAAATAAAAAATGTTTCAAATTTTATTTCTTCCCTTCCCTCCACAACTCTCTCCTAAGTTTGGCATGAATCTAGGAGGGTTGAGTGGAGGGGGGAGGGGGTGAGTGGGAGGGGGTGTGTGTTGCATTTGCATTTATTTGCTCTAAATAAATAAACAGGAACAGGCTGCCCAGAGAGGCTGTGGAATCTCCAACTCTGGAGACGTTCAAAACCCTCCTGGACGCCGTCCTGTGCAACCTGCTGTAGGTGACCCTGCTCTGGCAGGGGAGGTGGACTAGATGATCTCCAGAGGTCCCTTCCAATCCTGACCATTCTGTGATTCTGTAAAATAATATAAATGGAAGTTAAACAGAAAGAACTAATTAATGTGGAAAGGCTAAATTTCTCCATTGTGCCAGGGACTATAAAATGACAGATTAGGAAGAAATGTTTAGGTAAGATAGCTTTAAATTGATCCTTACGATCCTTATGCTGATACATTTACTCCGATTTGGCAGACTGTGACAAACAGATTTTCTGAAACAGGTACATGTAGATCCCCAAAGTTTAACACTTGTCAGTGCCCTTCATTTATACTCATTGAACTCATTTGTATGCAAACATCCACAGAAATGTGTGGCAATGTTCACCACAATTTATGCTTAGTGAAAAACATTTTCACTTGCTTTAATCTTATTTTCCAATAATTTTGATGGGTGTTCCCTACTTCTTGAATAACAACAAGGTGTTGTTATGTATACCCTTTTCCCCCCATTAATTAATGATGTTTTAGGCCATACCCCCACTTCAGCTACTTGTTTTCCATGACAAAGAATCTTACTCTTTTTGATCTTTTCTCATGTGGAAGCCATATTAGCCTATTTTGAGCTCTAATGCTCCCGTCTTGAGATGGGGTAAGTGCAACATCACAGTACTCAAGCTCTTGGTATACTACAAATGTATGTAGTGTTGTAACTTGGGGCTTTTTGACTTCTCAGAAAACTAAGTGTTTCATAGTAACCTAACACCTCTGCTGCGTGATAGCTTATTTAGAGTTCATCAGGGCTGCAAATATATGCACATACGCATACATGTAAAGAAACATACACAAAACTGGGAATAGCTACTACTTAGTGTGTTTGGACACTGTTTCCTGCCACTGTATTATTTAATTGCTTAGGACAGAATGCATCTTTACAGCCAGCTTCGTATCAGCATCTTTAACTTCATAATTCATCCCTTTCTCCAAGTTCAAAATATGCTTGTGTATTAAGCACAATAAGTCCCAAACACAGGATCTGGGACCCCATCGATAATGAATTTCCATTATAAAACCTAACCTCTTAATTATTTATCAGCCAACAAAGACACCTCCTAATGATAATTTCCTGTTTTTCAGGAAGCCCTATCTTTCAGGGGTTTTTTACATAACTAGGTAAACGACATTGACTGTCTCACTTGTATCTGTCACATAGAGGGAGAAATGGCTTTCTCTTACAAAAAACCTATTGACTTTCATTTGCTGTATCATATTTATTCATGGGTCTGCTAATTAATTCTCTTTTTTTCATAGCTCCTACCAATTTTATTCTCACGGAAATCTGATTTACTTGTTTATATTAACCAGGATTGCTCTGGAGCTCTTTTTTAAAGTTTTTGTCATACTTGCCACTTCTCTTTCCTTGGGCACTGAAGATGTTACAAAGAATTTATTGCAAACCACAGTTAGCAGTTCAACAGTTTCATATTCATGGGTGAATGACATCTGGCCCTGGCAATTTATTCCTATTCATTTTTTAAATTTGTTTTAAAACCTTTTTAGTCAGGTTTCATCTCAAGACAGTTGCTCCCCCCCCTCCTCTGTAATGAGAGGTTCCTTCTGCTGTGGAGCTCCTGATCTGTGACACAAGCTGCCTTGAGCTGTGACAAGTATATTATCTATACATGAAGCAGAGGTTTCTAACTCACTAAAGAAGAAGAAGCTGGGAGCTGCTCTCTTACTGGGGCTACCTGTTTGGCAAAATCCTGACTTTTTGTGGTGGGTTGACCCTGGATGGCAGCTAAGCCCCCAACCAGTCATTAAAAACAAATGCTGAAAACTCGTAGGCTGAGATAAAGACAGTTTCATAAGTAAAGCACCATACAGGCTGCTATGGAGAAAATTAACTCCATCCCAACTAGAGACAGTATGTTTTTTTAAAAGACAGAAACTTCCAGGTGCCAGAAGAGGTGAGGGGCTGCCCTGTGCGGGACACAGCCAGCTCCACAATGGATCCACCACAGGACACAGCTGAGCCCATCAGCCAAGCTGGTGGTGTCTCAAGGAAAACATAGTTAAGGGCGGGCAGAAAAAGATAGAGGGAACAAAAAAAGTGTGTGAAACAACTCTGTGAGCACCAAGAGAAGAAGGAGGAGGAGGAGGTACTCCAGGTGCTGGAACAGAGCTTCCTCTGCAGCCTGTGGAGAGATCAGGCTGGAACAGATATTCACGCTGCAGCCTGTGGAAGACCCCATGCTAGACTGATAGATATTTCATGAAGGAACTGTGGCCCATGGAGAGCCCATGCAGGAACAGGTTTATCCTGAAGAACTGCAGCCCGTGGGTAGGACCCATGCTGGAGCAGGGCAAAAGTGTTACGAAGAAGAAGCAGCAGAGAGGAGATGTCATGGATCGACCATAACCCCCTCAACCACCTACGCTGCTTGGAATGGGGAGGAGATAGAGGAGAGATATTAGTTTTGATAATCAGAAGGCCCACCACTCCTCAAAGGCAAAAACTACACACTCATTGGGTTTTCTGAAATGCCTGTACACCAATGCGTGTAGCATGGGGAATAAACAGGAGGAGTTAGAGATCTGTGTGTGGTCACAGGACCATGATCTCATTGCAATTACTGAGATGTGGTGGGATGGCTCACATGACTGTGAGGGCTATGTTCTCTTGAGGAAGGATAGGCTGGCGAGGCGAGGCAGTGGAGTTGCTCTTTATGTGAGAGAGCAACTGGAATGTATCAAGCTCTCCCTGGGAACAGATGAAGAGCAAGTGGAGAGCTTGTGGGTAAGGATCAAGGGGCAGGGTAATATGAGAGACACAGTTGTGGGTGTCTATTACAGGCCACCTGATCAGGATGGGGAAGTTGATGAGGCCTTCTACAGACAGGTGAGAATCGCCTCACAATCACAGGCCTTGATTCTCATGGGGGAACTTCAACTACCCTGTATCTGCTGGGAAGGCCACACAGCTGGGCATGTACAGTCCAGGAGGTTCCTCCAGTGCATTGATGACAACTTTTTGACTCAGGTCATGGAGGAGCCTAAAAAGAGAGGTGCTTTACTGGACCTAGTACTGACAAAGAGGGACTGGTGGAGGATGTTAAGGTTGGGGGCAGACTGAGCTGCAGTGATCATGAGAAGATAGAGTTCAGGATTAAGTG
>NW_009646420.1:396173-431292 GCF_000708025.1 Charadrius vociferus
TCCAGTTCTGGGCTCCCCAGTTCAGGAAAGACAGGGATCTGCTGGAGAGGGTCCAGCAACGGGCTACAAAGATGATTAGGGGATTAGAACATCTCTCTCATGAGGAAAGGCTTAGGGATTTGGGTCTCTTTAGTCTAGAGAAAAGAAGATTGAGGGGGGATCTTATTAACGCTTACAAATACTTAAAGGGAGGGTGCCAGGGGTATGGGAGCAGTCTTTTTTCAGTGGTCCCCAGTGAGAGGATGAGGGGTAATGGGCATAAACTTGAACATAGGAAGTTCCATTTTAACATGAGGAGGAACTTCTTTGCCTTGAGGGTAGTGGAGCACTGGAGCAGGCTGCCCAGAGAGGTGGTGGAGTCTCCCACTCTGGAGACATTCAAAACCCACCTGGACGCCGTCCTGTGCAACCTGTTGTAGGTTGACCCTGCTCTGGCGAGGGGGTTGGACTAGATGATCTCCAGAGCTCCCTTCCAACCCTGACCATTCTGTGATTCTGTGTGATTCTGAGTGGGGAATTAAGGAGCAAGGTTGAGCATGGGAAGAAGCGGGGTGGAAGAAATATGTTTTAGCTTTTGTCTTTGTTTCTCACTATCAACTCTAATTTAATTGATAACAAATTAATTTTGCCCACTAACTAGTATTTACCCATTAATTAATTAACTAAAGTCAAGTCTGTTTTGCCTCTGGCAGTAATTGGTAAGTGATCTCCATGTCTTTATCTCAACCCATTAAATTCTTTTCCTATTTTCTCCTCCTGTCCTTTTGAGCAGGGGGAGCGAGAAAGCAGCTGGGTGGGTGTCTGGCAGCCAGGCAAGGCCAACCCACCACAGTTATACATCTTTGTGAGGACATTTCAGCATGAAGAATGTTCATACTTCAATCCTGTACCAAAAGGCTAAAGTCTGTGCACCAGACTTGACTCACAATAGCTGATCCCAAGTCCTACAAAATATTCCAGCAGGCTTAGGATTAGCCTGGTTATTTCCTCCTTCCTTTAACCATCTTCATTACTACCCAGGCACAAAGTTGCACAACAGAGAGCCACGTACTATGATGAACGAATGAATGAGCTGCAGACAGGCAGGGTAGAGCTACTGCCTGGACTATAAAAGCCCAACCTCAGTCAGTCTGAGAACTCCGCTGCGACTTATCGCTCACAAATCATAAGGAAGGAAAGCGTGGCTATAGTACAACTCAACACAAAACATCAAATGAACACTCTCTTCAATGTCACTGATGGTCACATGAGACTTGGAGGTCTGTTAATGAGACCTTGTCTGCCACAGCAGACACAGCACTAAGGGCTGACTGAGCTGAACCAAAGCCTGCTATTGACGGCGGCATGAAGTAGATAGCCTCCAGACAAGAAAACCGTGACTACCTCCTCTTCATCTTCCCTTTTGTTTTCCTCACTAGCTAGGAAAGACCAGGAGGAAACAAAAAATTGTACAGTCCTCTTCCTCTTTGCTTGCCTGGCAAAAGTGTGGGAGACCCAAGAGCATGGGTTCCTGAAGTTGCAGGCATATGTGCTGTCACAGACGTGGGTGTTGAGCTGTGTGGGGTAGCTCACTGACAGGAAGACCTCCAAACGACCTTGTGGCCACAACTGGTTCCTATCAGTAGGTTGCTGAGGCTTGCAGAAGGAAACAAATGATACCCCATTGGTAGCTTCACAAACTGGAGTGCCTACTTAGGCATTGCTCCCAAGGACAACAGGAATAAGCAGCAAGGACTCTGAGCCCCTACCTTGCATAGAGACAATGCACACGTTTGTGGGGGTGAAAGCAGCTCATTTCACATCTATGGGAACTCAGGCAGAGAAGGAGCTGAAGCATGTCACTGCGAAGAGGACAAGCACGTGATTAGCAGCAAGATACCAACTTCCACTTTTCATTGTGTTCAGTAGCATATTCTGACCCCACATATCCCTGGATTGGCAAGGTCTAGCTTTTTATCTCTACTCTATGGGTGTTCATCAGCCCCATCCCCAAAACAAAAGCAGAATCTGAGCACCATTGTCGCAAATATGATAAGAAATATAACACATTTCTTGCACAGCTATCAGTAACCTTCTCCCCTTGTAGGAGGGAAAAATCCAGCTTTCAAAACTGTGATGCATGTATGTTGCCAATATAATGATCTTCTAACATGCAAAAAAGAGCCAGGAAATGATTTAAAATGCCATAAACTTCCTCAGAACAGGTTTTCTGCTGATATGCCTTTCTCCCTGAAGTGTTCCCCGTGCTCTTTCTGAAATATTCATTGCCCTAATGATTTCTTCAGGCACTGCTCCTGTACATAAAGATTAGTTCCTCCTATCAGGAAAGAAGCAATTCCAAGGGAACTGTTATGGGAGAAACCCACAGGGTCCAAAAATGTATGTAAAAAATGTTTCCTTTTCTTCCTCTGCACCTAAGGAGTCGATTTTAAGTGTTACTTTCAGATGTGGAACCGTTACTGTTATCCATGTGTTTACAATTAGAAAACCAAATCTTTGATTTCTTATTTTTCTAGAGCTGTTATACATCTCTATTTTACCCATTTTCTTCCTTATTTCATGCACTTGTATTGTACCCTTGCGACACTGCGGGGCTAGATGCACTAGAATTCACATGATCATCCATTCTCTAGACACTTCTGCAGCTCTCAAGGCAATTAAAAAAATGTTTCATCTGTCACTTAAACTGAACCCTTTCCCCCCACGTTTGCTTGCAAGCTTATTGTGTTTTTAGGAAGTCATTCCTTAACTCCTGACATCTTTAATACATGGTAACTGCTTTGCAGTATAGCTTGCTAGAAAGAGAATTTTAGTAACTCCAGCAATGGAAACCTCAGAGTCCAGTGTTTGCACCCACGCTGTTCTGCAAGGAGGCTTGGTGCTGCAAGATGGGGAACCATGGCTCAAGAGCACCATGTTCAGTTGTGCGCCTTGAAGACTGTTTCTACAGTTGAAACATTTCAGAAAAAAGAGAGCTTCTACTCTGTGTGCATCTGTTTTGACTTCTGCACACTAAATTTACTGAAATGTAAACAAATAAGTGGCCTTTATTAAGATGTACTTCAAGTAGTGATGTCTCAACCCTGCACTATGCTGTATCATCTTGTAGAGTAAGGGGTGCCAATGCTCATTTGTGAGATGAACCCCTGAGTGCGGTAGAAAATATGAAGAATACAAGAATAATATTTGGTAAATGGTGGTCTGGGATGAATTTGAACCGGAAATTGGCGGTGAAGAGCGCTATTAGACTTACCCAGAAGAGAAAAAGTTGTGAGCTGAAGGGAAGCCACAAACATCCGTACCAGATGTCTTGCTCACGAGTGTTTCACTGGTGCAGTAACAAAGCCAGGAATTAGTCTGCTCCGTGCATTTCACAAACACTTCAAATAGCTTATGATGAGAGGAATACAAGCCAGACCTCTAACTCTGGGAACCAGCTCCCAAATAGGCATATTTAAGTAATCTTGTCTTCCATATGTTTATCGAAACAAGGGAATGGATATTCACCTGTTCGCACCATTTCTCCAGGGTTATGGTGTATCATTAATAATCTTTAGAGCATCTGTTAAAAACCCACAAATCATGGAAGTTCCATACAGCACCAAGGACTTCACTTAGTATTTCAAGTTATTCTCAATGAATAGAAATATGAAGAATAAATAAAACTAAACAAACACTGATCTCATCTCAAATGATGACAGCATACACAAAATAAACTGAAAAGAATAGGAAGAAAAATATCAGGCAGGTATAAACCAGTAAGAAAAAAGAAATCTAATTTTGAGGTAGAAACTATTTTCCCCCACCAAAAAACCACCCAAAACTGGAAATGACTAACACCCTCCCCTGCCCCAAACTGGACAGATAATTTCCATTAAAATTTTAAAACCTCTTATTCCCACTGAAAATATAGATACTAAATATTTGATCAGTTTTCATGTTTGATAAAAAGATATTGGCCACAGATGAAACAATTAATTTGAAAATGTATTTCACATGTTTTTGTATTGTAATATAAAAGTTAATTTTAAATCATTAATTTGAGAAGATGACAATAACCAAGATTACTGCCCTAGGAAAAAAACCTAAACAAACAGAAAAAAACCCCAAACCTGTAACCAACATGACAGAAAGAAAAAGAAATAACTTTTGTATATTAAGAAGAGAAAAGAACATTAGATGAGGAAGCAGGCCATTATTAACCATATATAGAAAAATCCGAAGTAGTGGTAAATAAACATTGACCTGTCAATTGCAGTCATAATTGGTACAAAACAAGAGGAGCTTTCCACATGTACTAAAATGTTATGGAAAGAATAGCAAGTTTAATACAGGGATAGAAAAAAATAATAATGATCATTAACATAATAGGAGAATATGATGTAGTAGCAGAATCTGTAACCCTTTAAAAGTAATGTTTTGACCTGACTAGAGTGGATGTTTTCAAGCAAATAGCTGAACAGTTTGTCCCTGCAAACAAGGGACCTTTGCTTGAGTCACAAGTCTGAATCAGTCTGAGAAAGTTTTAAAGCATTTAAAAAGTCAAGATCAAGTTTTGATATTAAGAAAGGGTTCTGATAAAGAAATTGCTGGGGTTATTAAACAAACACTGTCTTGACTCAAACCTTACACAAAAATAAAAAAAACAGTTCACTCAAGATTCTATAGCATCAACAACAGAAATTCAAAGTAAAAATATAATTGATGCTAGTCATGAGAAGTGGGTCTTATTAAAAGATACAGTTCTGTTATCTCTTTCTGGGTGTGGTTACATTATATGGCAATAACATCATTGAAATATACTAGCATTTCTTAAAAGCATTTAACTTCTTTCTACTTTCGTCTTGGCAAGATTTTTAAGAAAAAAAAATAACAGGGCACAATAAATGGAATAAGAATTCAATCACTGACAGATATCTAAAAACCATATTTGGTTATAGGGCATAAAGGAATTATTGGGGAAGTCCAGTAGGGATCAACCCGTCATCCAAAATTATTCAGTAATTTTATCAGTGGTCTAGGTGATACCTAGTGATGTCTGCAGATAGCATGAAGGTTACAGTATAGTAAGCAACAATGAAAACAATTTTCTGCTACAGAAAGGTGTGAATTGACTGGTTAGGATGTTGTCAAAGCAACAGTGTGTATTAGTATGGCAAAACAGAAGGAAATGCACTTGGTAATGAAGAATGGAGATTTTACCCTGCAGGGTGGTAGATTTAGCTCCAGAAAGCATCAGTCAAAGAAAGCCTACTGAGTCATTGCAGGGAACAACTTGGACACGAGCTCTGGCATGAGTGATGCAGTTAAATAGATGAGTTGTTCCTTGGTTATATAAAATGGGAATGCACATATTACGCTAATTCGGAATTTCCTGGAAAACTGCAACATATATGTATTTCTTGGGAATTGCCTAATGTGTGCACCGTGAGTCCAGCACTTTTTGGAAACCTCATACTATACCACTATTTACAAGTGTGGCTTGTATCTTTGTAGTCTATATACAGAATTCAAGTATTCTCAGAAAGCAATAGTGTTAACTCTGCATCTTTTTTCCACCCACAGCATGCCCATGCTGCGTATGCCTCAGATGTTTGAACATGTGGTAGCTCTTATGGCTTTCTCCATGTGCCTTATGGCCCGTTTGCAGTATGGCTGAAACCCTACATTTAGAATAGGGCTGACACATGCCTGGAAATCCTGGCCAAAGAACAGGTTCTCAAAATTTGCCAGGACAAGAATTCCAGGTGGGAAAAGAGTATATATAAATGGAGAAACAAAATAAAAATCAATACTTAGCCTCCTCGCACCCGGTAAACTGTAGACCTAGGAGGCACAAGAAAATGAAACAAAGTTAGGAAAGCCTTTTGCCTCTAAGGACAAGATGTCTACGGGTGGTAGAAGGATACCATGTCTCACCATTTGGTGCCTGTGCTCCAAGGGGAGATTTTACTAGAGTTCTAAGAAAGGTCCCCAAAATGACTGAGAAAGGCATGCCATAAATTCAATCTGTTTAGTTTACTATGGAGAAGAATAAGACAAACCTTCTCAGTGTACGTAGAGTACCTATATTTTAAAGCAACATGAATATCTGCAGTATCAGAATTCACCCACAATACGTGAGCTGAAATAGCTAAAAAATTCAATAAATTCAGCATCCAAATAAGGTGCAGTTTCTGTGTATTGAGATCTAATAACAATTTAGTCTGGAAGATGGCAGACTTGATCTTGCTTGGAGTATTTAAAATAGGATTCAATATAATTTAATGCATCTTTTGAAGATGGCTGCATGGTACATATATAAGGAAGCTTGGACTGGTAGCAACTTTGTTGGATTAAATAATTCAAGTAGCACGTAATGTGAACCATACAGTATCATAGGGTTAGATTCAGAACTTTCCTGATAGAAAGCTGTGGTTTCAGTAATGACTTCTTTGTTATGTCCTTAATATTTGAAGTATTCTGTGACAGCAGGGAATCTAAGCCAACCCTGAATTTAGTGGTAAAGGCACATTTCAATTATGCCAGTAGATCTGGAAGCACCAAGGCTTGTTAACCATTCTCATTTTCATGACGATGATGTTACAAATACCATGAGAAGCAAATCAAACCCCCTCATACCTGACAAGTAAAAAGAGTGACTGCACGGCACTGCTCAAAATGATAAGCTGGTTCTTCCATTGCAATAAATCAACATTACTTCATTGGCGATGAAGTCTCTTGGATTTATGCCAGGTAAGGGTCTGACCAGCATGTAGCACTTTGAAATCTGGAGAAACCATTTTTCTTGGCTGCAATACATCTCATTCGTCATAAAACCACAGTAAAACATTCAGAAAGGTTACTTAATACATTGTCAAAGTAAATGCACCTCTGTAAATCAGAGTCAGCGTGGCTACGTCTCAGATGATACTAGTGTTGCTAAGGTAACTACTAATTTCCACCCTAGAGTAAATAGTTACATAAAGCTGACAGCTTATTCAATTTTATGTGTTAGACTCCGGGGCAGCACATGCCTTTTATTTCCTCCTGTGATATTGACCCTAGTTCAGGTTGTGTACCCCTTGGCTGCTTAAAATCAGAGGCCACCTTTATCGCTTGCCAAAAAAGCTATCAAGGTAACAGCCAGCAAATCTGATCCCTCTCGTCTGCCACTTTCTTATACCCTTTCCTTTTTATTTTGTGTCAGGTTATGAGTCAAATTTCTTGACTCACACACTTAAGCTTAGAAACAGCATCTCTAAAATATCATGTAGCTGGTTTCTAAGTAAAGGCACACAGCTGCTATCAATCCAGTTTTCCCACTTAATTTGAATCTCTGATAAGTAAGCCCACTGGTCTTTTCCTTTTCCACATGCTGGAATCTTTGGTGGGCAGCTGTTAGTATCTGGTTGAAAACACACAGCAGTACTTACATATTTATTGGAACTCCTCTAAAACTATCATTTCAAGTGCAAAATATTTAGTGACAACAGCAGCTTAAACTACTCCTTTCCCTTTCTTATGGTGCACTTTGCTTCCTACTGTGCTGGCACAATGATTTGATAGCCTGTGCTACAGCTCTGATTAGGATTGTCTCTTAAAAATGAAAAAAAGCCTTCTCTGACTGCCTTTTTTATTATCCCAAATCAATTCCTTGATTGGATTGAAAGAATGGCCCTATAAACAGGCATCCTGGCAAAACTGAGGATGTTTGTGTGCATGGCAACAGAAAAATGGGAATGTCAGAGGAGAAGGGCAAGGAAAACAAAATACCTAAAAATTCAGACTCACTACACTCACACTTAGGTATCCCCAAACCGCAATACATATTTTTGAGTTCGGCATTTACCATTTCCTTCCTCATTTAAGAAGATGCTAGGCTGTAGCTTTTCTGTTTAGTTCTTGTCTCAGCTTTTGATACATGGTCTGAATATGCCTAGAATGCATATTCGGAATGCACTGTTCTGATCTAATGCACTGTAGATAAATTCAAACATACCCTTTGAGTTTCATAGAGCGGCATCAGTTTACACCAGCAGAGAAACTAACTTAAGAAGATCCAACTTAGTAGGGCAACAACCATCTGCACACCTGTCAGGACTGTTGAAATAAATGCTGAATAGTCATTGGCCTGTAGCTGCCACATTAAATGACTTTTGAATATAATCAGTTTATATTATAAGAGGTTTAATCTCACTTGGAAATGCAGTGTAATGGGAAAAAAAAGGAAAAAAAAAAGGAAAAAAAAGGAAAAAAAGGAAAAAAGGAAAAAAGGAAAAAAAGGAAAAAAGGAAAAAAGGAAAAAAAGGAAAAAAGGAAAAAAGGAAAAAAAAGGAAAAAAAAAGAAAAAAAAAAGGAAAAAAAAAGTCAAGCCTGAGTTTACAACAAAAAAAAGATCTTTGTCATTTGCAAAATAATTTACTTTATGAAATACCCATACGTTCGCACACAGTACGATTGATAGAAAAAACAAAAGCATATTTTTTGTTTTATTTCATTTTCCACTAATATAAACAAGATAATTTTCCAGGTATGGAATTAAAGTTATCTGACCTAAATTCCTGAACCTCATACCTATTTTTAACATAGTTGCATGAAAGAGACTTAAACCAGTTATTTATATGCCCACATCTATATTATCATTGCATTTATGCCGCTTATCCAGAGAATACAAGAACACAACGTGTACTAAAAGATATGGTGTTGACAGCTTGTCAGATGTCCTGTTTTCCCCTGAAACAGAGAACTAATCTCTGTCTCACACTGAAGATGTAATCCTATAAGCATTAAATTGCAATAGTGGAAATGTGGGATTGAAAGACTTTCTCAAGAGATTCAGAAAATGTTTAAGTTCTAGATCACAAAATTATTGCTTTTGGGATAGACCGATCCCCATTCCAACCCCACATGCAGCATCAGTGATTGAATGCAACATCTTTGTACTGGTGAGAAAGTATCATGGACTCTCTCTCAAGGAAAACAGCTAAGCAAACCCCCTTTAGTTTGTTCAGGCTTCAAAAGCAGCTGAGGTCTGCGAATCAATTAAAGATTCCAGAAAGCTCCCAGGAGGCACGAGGGCAGCAAGTATTTATTTGCACAAGCCTGCTGCACTCTCGAGTCTTTTCTTGAATGGTTGTTTTCTATTCCTGTTTAGTCTTTGAAATCTAAACCAGTAATAGAGATGATTTTATTAAGTGGACAGATGCCCTTAACAAACCAGACTGGAATCATCATTCGCTTTGACGTAAATTTATGGAGCAGTTGTCAGATGGTAATGACTTTCAGTCATCACCATGTCTGAATCTGAGGCAGTGAATTGTGTAATAATAGGCTCGGTGTTGCATTACCAGTTTCCTGAACCATGTAGTGTCCTGCATCCATCTTGGAAAGAATAGATCTCGATGTTCCTAACAAAATATTAGAAAATTAAGATTCCTCTTTCAATGCCCGTCTAACGTGTACAGACTGAACAATCAATTAAGTTTCCTGCAGTCATGATTGACTTTTTAAAAGAAACTTTGAACAGAAATCCTCCTTCTTTAGTAATTTTTGTGACTATCACGGTTAAAACATCCCTTCAAAAAATACCCCCAAAATTTTAGAGCAATGGTTTCCATCTATGCAAAGTGAATATAATCAAGGCCAGATGTGGCAGAAACAAATTAAAACAAATGTCACTTGAGAATTCCTCAGGCTTCTGGCCATACTGCCAGCAAGAAAATGGACACAGATGTTTGCATCATGTACTGAATTTTCTGGAAAACTAGTCAAGGAAATAGTTTTCTATTTCTTGAAGGAAAGAAATTAAAAAGGGTATATTTAACACTAACTTCATTATATAGTGCAAATTAGTGTGTGGGCAGCCAATGATTTTATGCAATATTGACCTATAACACTATAGTATTGGCATAAACAAGAAAAATTTATTAATATAATGTATTTTAAATTAACTTATTTTGCAAGTGCACCTTAATATTCATGTCTTATGGCATACTTTAAAGAGCGATGCTGAAGGACAAGTCACCATAAATACTCTTTATTGCTAAATTATCTGTTAACTTCCTGTCTGTTTTTGCTTCAAAGCCTGTAAAAAGCTACATGTGTTTACTCCAAGTGGACAATACTATTGTGTTTGTTAATATACAGACATAGAAAAACACTTCTATAGTACCAAGTACACACTACCATTAATGGGCTGGGGAGTTCCATCCCTCAGCGAGTCAAGGAGCTGATTAACCAGATTAAGGTCAGGAGGTAATATTTGGTCTGTCAAACTGATATTTGCATGTCCATAGGATTACAGAATTACAGAATACAGGAAATAAGGATGACAGCAAAGTCAAGATACCAAACCACAAATTAGTCCTTGATACGGGATGAGGTGAATCTATACTAGGATATCTGGGCTCCTGAAGATGTGCTTATCTGCCTGATCATTCTCCCAAGTATCTACATATACATTTCAGTTACATGCACTGGTTTGAGAACTGGTATCACAGGGGTTAAAAGAGGAAGAAATGCCTTTTGGTGACTGTGATAACTACTAGCGCTCTTTCACATACATTAAGGTATTGGGAAGCATGCCAAAACCACAATGATCCTCAGGGAGTATGTCACAGTATGAAACAAAACTATCAGCTTACTCACAAATACATCCTAAATTCTTTGAAATGATTGAAGTCTTTCCTTAGGATGACCATAGTTTTACTAACACCCCAAATAGGTTTTAAAATTTTTACTTTCTTACGCCTGTCTATGGCAACAAAACCTTCTGTATTAATCATACAAATAGCATACAGGAGATCCATATTAAACTATTAAAAAAAATACCCTGCATGCAGTGGTCAAAACTAAAATAGATGTAGTTAAAACTAAAATAGATGTAGTCAAATGTAAGAAATTCGCTACATCTGATCTAAGTCAGTATGACCACATATTGGTTAACTACTACATAGAAAAATAATTACTCCAATGTATCTTTAGGGATAACTGCAACCCTTAAGAAAAAGTATTTGAAAACATTTGATAATATTCCAGGGCAGAAGATTTAGGAAATTTCTAGGACAGAAGTCACTTATAAACTTGTGTGCTTTTCAGCTAGTAAATGAGTTACTAATACTTCCTAGCCAAGTCCTTCTGAAGGTCCAGAGTCTATTTTATCAGTAGGATGATATAATAGAGTAGGATGAGCTCCATTCTCAGTTATGCTGCAAATAAAGCTAAGCTATGCATGTGATGTGCTGCTTTGCTACAATTTGTGTTTCAAAGATCAACAGACTGTCAACAATGTTTTGTGGAGGACAGTAACTGTGGTATCTCCTGGCCTACATTCACACAAACAGGAAAGTCACTCTAGCACCTCCTCTATGCATGTATCAAGTAGTAATCTCTTTTTCTTCTTGGGAAATGATAGACTTGACCATCTAAAAGGCCTTTTCTAACGTTATAAACCTGGGTCCTAGAATTCTGTGATTGCCAGTTTCTTCTTCACGTCATTAAAGATGTCAGGTTGGAAAGGCTTTGGGAGTCATCTGTATCCAACTCCCATCTCAATGCAGGGATAATTTCAAATTTAGCTATCCCTAGAAATGAAGAAACCAGAACACTCTGAGCAATCTAGTCCAGTGTTTGACCATCCTCTCAGTGAAAGATTTTTTTTTTCTTACATCTAATTACAATTTCCCTTGCTGCAGCCTCTGTTCATTACTCTTGCCCTTTTGCTGTGAACCTCTGACAAAGGTCTAGCTCCATCTTCTCTACAAAACCCTTTTAAGAAGTTGAAAGTGACATTTAGATCTCCCCCTAGCCTTCAGTCTGCCACTATTGAGTTCCATGACATTTCTGTCAGCCAGTTTCTCTAGGTTACTGAAATCCCTCTGAATGACAGTCCTACCCTCCAGTGTATTGGTTGGTCCCCCATGATATGGTGTCATCTGCAAACCTGATGAGGATTTATCATCACATTCTCACGACTCAGCTCATTAATAGAGATGTTAATCAGTATTTGCCCCTGTACCAGCTGCTGAGGAATGCCACTAATAGTCACCTGCCAGTTGGACTTCACACCACTGATCATCTTTTGGCAGCCTAGCAAGTTTTCCAGCTGTCCAGCCTATTTTTACCACTTTGGCTGCAGAAATACTACAATGGAAGACCACGTCCAAGCCTCTGTTACAGTCAGAGTAAACAATATCCTCTGCTCTCCCCTAATCCACCAAGTCATTTGTCTCATCCTTGAAGGCAATCAGGTTGGTCAGACACAATTTTCCTTTAGTGAATACAAAGTAGTTGTTAACAATCATCACGGGTTTTGTGTCGCTGGGAATGGCAAATCAGTAGAATTTGCTCCATAACCTTCTTCAGGGCCAAGAGTGGGCTGACTGGCCTATAGGTCTCTGAATTCTTCTCCTTGCCTTTCATGAATGTAGACTGATTTGTGTTGTGGTCCTTTGCCTGGTCTTCCTCTACCATTAGTAGGGTTCATTCCCAGAGACTCTGCCACTGGACTCTGGATACATTAGGGGCCTAAAAGCCAACCTTGTCACAATAAAGACCTAGCCAAAGAAAGCACCAAGTCTTTCCACATTCTTTTTCATTATGATACCTACCCCAGGTCATTTGTTCCTTCTTTATCTTCTTACAATTTCAGGAAAATAAATCATGTTCTTTGTTAATATACTTAACCAAATAAACATTTTAATCATATTTACACATCAGCTGGGAATGAAGCTGGATTGCTGTAGTAAACAAGTTCATTGTATAATTTTTGTTTCAATAATATTTCAACATATATAATACAACCTTTTTTCAGTAACGCTCTTTCACTGTTTGTGCCTTTGCTAGATAACCTCTGCCTTTCTGTAATTTAGGAAATATAGCCAACTTTGATCCACTGTGACATTTCAAATGTTTAGTTTCTCTGCACAAATATTTTACCCTATACATTTACTGTTAAGCCTTAGGTAGAAATAAATGAAATTGCTGTAAGATTACTTAAAGAGAAAATATCCAAGCTAAAGAGATCTATCCTGCCAGCAAATAAACCAGTAATAAAATATTAATTTCTTACTCAGGCAGGTCAGTAATTTTTTGTGTACTGTGAAGCTGAGAATAACAGCTTCATACCAGGCATTAACCTTGGGTGTCTTTGCCAAGAGAGTTGTCTTCAAAGATCTGGAAGGTGAGCTGTTATCATCAGAAATGTGTACTTACAAATCAGCATAGACACAATTATACAGAGCAAAACCAAAAATCCCCTGTTTAGAGAATATTAATGTTTCAAAACCGAGCTTTCAAAAAAACCTACAAAAACACCATTTGCAATTGTCCCAGAAACTTGGCATGCTATGCCTATGCTTACAGGCTGGCTTTAATCCTATGATTTTTCTTTTCCCTACAAACCCCTACAATACTCGTGCCATTCAAAGTGCACAATAGACACTTTGCTCTTCATAACAACTCGTCAATACTTTCTTTACTTCTCCTCAGGATATGTCCCTTTGTTCAGGCTTTATTTACTATGCAGTCTCTAAATCTGCTCTGATTAGCATCACACAAGGACTCTGTGAGAGAGGGAAAAAGAGAAGTGCATTCTCCCTGGCACTATTCAATTTCTTCAGAATGTGAGTCCTGCAACTACAAACCTTTTCACAATACGAGTTCTAAATTATCCACATAAACGACACTGGAATACATAATCCTCTCTCTATATAACCTTCCCTTCAAGAACTAGTTTATTCCCAGAACAAAATTTCCACATTTTTATCTCTGAGAGAGGGAGGGTGAGTGCTGGGAAGCAGACAAGAACACAATCATTTGTGCAGCAAGGAAAAGATGGAAAAGGGCAAAACAAATTGTCAAGTGGCTCCTGAGCACAGTTATTTTGTTCACCTAAACCCAGGTCTTCCATCATGTCATATCCATTTACCACCTGAAGTATACGTCAAAATCAATTTCCCATTCCTCTGTCTCCTCACCTGCTGTTGGTGTCCCCATCATTTCCTTTTCCTGCTGGTAGCATCAGTTTTCCTGCCTATAGGTCTGTAGTCTCCCTCACACGCACAAATTTTGCCTTTCTCTCTGATCAGCATCCCAAAATCTTGATCTTCTATCTCCACTTCAGCTGGTTACCCTTAGGGCATTCAGACCAGCAAGCATCTCACTGTGGAGCTGTCAGTACTGTATAAAGTTAAGGAAGGCATTTAGAGCACGGGAAGGACAGTTTTCTTCCTCACTTTGATGTCCTGCTCTGGTTGGACATGTATCAATAACTCAGAGCTGAAATTGCAGAGAAAAATGATGGAAGCAAGGCAGTAGCTCTTCACTTAACTATGGCTTCAAAATCTGGGAACAGAGCTTCAAAGTCTCATTAATTTTACTGAATTTTGGTCATTGCAACCATTTTGGTTTTCCAGCTATTTAGAAGTCAGCCTTATTTTCATAAAGTTAACAAGCTAAGTCATAGATAGAAAATGGCTTGCAAATTGCCTGCCATTTGGTCAGGTAAATAAGCAGAGGATCTTTTTGTATACAGCAGTACTACAGGACTGGAAGGTGTACTATAGGCAAGCTTAGGAATAAGAAAAAAAAAGAGAAAAAAAAATATTTCCTGAAAATACTGCTTTCCCTTCCCATTTTTTCTGTTTTTAGATACAGCAAGTGATATTGATCTAGTTGATAAATCATTTGTTCCATTCATCCACACTGGGAAACATTCCATCTATTTATAATAGCTAGTGGAAATAGAGGTGTCTCAGTATACTACTTATTTTGGTTTATCCAATATTATTAAGGCTTTTTTACTTACAGTATTGAAAGAACAGAAATAATTTCTATTAAAAAAAAAAAAGAAAACCAAAACAAAAAAAACTCCCCCAAAAATCAAACCCAAATCAGTTTTATACTAAAAAAGAGATATTGTAAGGAACAATTGTTTAAATAAATACAACTATTTTCCAAGCTCATTCAGGATTAAAACAAGGCATTATTTCCTTTGATCCAAATTTTGAGACATTTATCTCCCAAACCTGTGCATAGAAGGCTGTTGTTAACTCAATTTTGATTATGTAGTGCAAACATTGCCTTGTTCACAGGAGTTTCTTACTTAGAACTGCGATGCGTGTCTGACATTTCCTTTCTGCTGTGGACTTTGTAATAAACTTAAACATAATTCCTTCCCATTATTCCTCAAAAGTTCTGGATTGTTGGAGTTAGCACTAGACTTAACATTACAGATTTTAAGAAGTATCTCTCTCTAAATGGCTCCTTTTTCATGAACTGTCTTTAATTTTTTTTTTTTTTAAGGTACTATAAAACACATTACAGGATATTTGACAATATGACCTTTGTGGACTACAGGGTTTATTTTAGCTATCTAATGGTAGATTGCATAAATTAACATAAAATCTTTTTATTTCTTATATAGACTAAAAAGTATATTAAAAGATCAACATAAATCTAATAGCTACACATAATGTAATAGAAATATTGCTTTTAATTAAATGAAGTGTTTTCAGGACTGCATTACCATCTATATTTTTAATAATATCAAAGTCAAGTTATTGATGGAAGAGAAAATTCAAAACCTATCATATTTGGAAAGCTAAATTGTTAGTGATTAGTAAATATTAGTTCCCTGAGCACTTTGTATAGGCTATTGACAATGGTAATTAGATTTTCTCCCCTCACAATCAAGGTACACTTGAGCTTCCAATATTTAAAAATTCTCCATTGTCATACCTGTGCTATATTCAGTAAATGTTAATCGCATATTTTGATATCACAGATGCTTTTTCTTTTTCACCAACTAAAGGAAACATAGCCCTTTAGCAATGAACTGCAAGAGCTTTAAAACTATAGACATTATCTTCAGATGAACTGCTACTTAGATAAAAGAATTATGAACTAAAATAACTGGAGTCAGATGTGACATATATATTGCACACCCTCGAATAACTACCTGATAGAAGCTTTTATGCATTAAGTGTTACCAGAAGGAGCTAAAGGAATAGTAAATGCAGGCAACCTAGACATTGCTGGAGAAGCGGGTGAATATCAAATGAAATGTCACACTCTCTGCCAGAAATGAGGTCCACAAACTGACCAGAAGCTACAAAGAATCCTAATGGGAATGGGTGCACTGATGATTTTTATGTTTAGATAGAGGATGATTTTTTTGCTGGCATGACTTAAAGATGGCTATGCCAGGGGAAGAACTAAAATATATTATGGTGAGTACATAATGTTACGTGATATTTTAACATTCATAGATGAAGATCAAGACACACAAGACAAAAATAATTCGGAATATTTTGGAATGTTACACCAGCCGAAGACATAGACAGATTATTCAAAAGAGGGACTCACTTGAGTACATAGGTACTGTACTGGTGTAAGGATCAAGACTTAAACTAAGCCTAAAGATGAATTATTTGAGGCATGCGCAGATCAAACTCTGAAAAGCATTACAATTTGAGCTAAAACATTCTGAAGTTAAAAAATAAAGAGTAGAACTGATGAAAATGAAATATGTTTCTGAGTTCCTATAAGAGATGTGAAATACAGTATGAGAAACAAAGGCTATTATTATAAATAATGCTGCTCCTCTTTCTTGCAGCTCACATGCGATGGTCAGCTCTCTTCTGACCTCAATTTAAAGCAACCTCTGATCTGGGGAAAAATATGCTGTGACTCACCTGCAAAGCTGATATAGCAGGCAAGTTTTTTTCCATAATCTGCATTTCGCTTCTCTGTTTCTGGGTCAGACTCCCAACACCAGTGCTCAGTTCCTTCTGATTTCCTCCCTGCTCACACTTAATCTGCAGATCACCACGTTACCTCCTTTACATCATCCTTCTCCCCTGCAGTGGGGCTGAAAGGCCTGAGAGTTACTTCTTTGATCGACCACTCACTTTTTCCCCAAATGACGTTCGTCACTATTTTCTCCCTTCCCTGGTGGCCTTCTGTGGCTGCTCACTCAGCAGGCCCTGCCAGCCTGTGCTCCCTTCACAGCTGTCTCCCAGGTTTCTGTCCTAAGCTCACCATCCAGGTGGCTTCGCTTGTCCACCTCCTGGTTTTCTGCCTTCACCCCCTCTTATACTGTGCTAATTCTGGTACCGTTCCACATGCATCATGTTAAAAGTAGTAGTAGTAATTCTTTACTCTGGCATTATAGGGCTGTCTTGGAGCCAGTCACCAGGGGAGTGAGGCAGACTGCAGGTTCCTATCTTGTTAGATGCAGTTATGAAAAAAAAGTCGCATACCCTCAACCTGTTGCACTAGGACACATTGTTCATTCCTGACTGCCAGCTTGCACGCAGAAGGACACAGAATCCCAATCAGCAAAGGTTACATGCCTCCAGCTCCCTGATTGAGATGATGCCTTCTCTTGTTATTCTGCCTGCATCACCCTGCACTGAGTGTATCGGAAGCAAAATACTCTTACCTGTGTTCTGTGCAATTCTGAACATTGCCGATGCACATCAGTTCCCAAGGCCATGGCATTTATGTGTCCCCACTTACCCACTTCTGTGCTTCAGCATATGCTGTCAAACTTGAAAAGCCAGTGGGTTTCTGCTTGTTTTGCCTCCCTCCATTTGCTTCTTCTCCCTTAGGCACACAGGCTTGTTAATCTAAGAGAGGAATATGGCTCCACATAAGATTTTGGAAAACACCTTCCTAGGTTTATAAGTCTTCTTATTACAAGGTACACAAAGGTAGCAACAAAGCTCACAGAGGAGAAGGAAAGTAATTGTAATTCTATCAAGGCTTCTAATTCAAGCAAACTGTTTCAAATGTTAATAGATTTCCAACGCAACACCATCTAATCCTACACTGTCAATTTATATAGTGAGAGAATCACCTGCACTGACATGTTTAATGTGCTTTTTGTAGCCAACCACCTTGAGCCACGATCTCGTCAGTTCTCGTTAGGCAAATGAAGCAGAGGCGGGTCAGTCTGTGAACGGGAGACCTCTGGGGACAGCTGGATGCTGTAGCATGCTCCCGCCACGAAATATGTTCAGCCATTAAGGAAGTCACACGGCTGCAGCCCCTGCCATCCCACCCAGCCCCGTGTCCTGCCACAGACTTCCCCGTGACGGTCAGCAAATCTCTGCGCCTCCCTCTCACCTCCGCTTCACCCTCCTCTGAGCAGTCGGCAGACGTGGTGATGGCGACTCGCTGCAGGAGGTGACACTCTTCCCTACGGGCCCATATTAAACTAACGTCGCAGCAAGTGGCAGTAGGCACTCTGCTAATAGAGGTTTTGTCCTCGGGATGAGAAATAAAACATTATCGGACTTGCGGTCATTAAAAATCCCACAGCGCTTTTTACCAGACTGGGGTTTAATGCTGGTATCCTGATCATATTCCAATGTGGGTAATTGCATTTCACCTACTTAAATTCCCCTGGTGCACCAGCTGAATTCTCCTGTTCACCTCTTGAGCTGAAATCAGTAGCGCCAGCAATGTAAAGGTTGCTACTACACACTGCCCTGCTGATGGCTGTGTTTTAGCAAAGAAGTGCATCCCTTCCTACATACAGTGCATTTCAAATTCTCCATAGAGCAACATGATGCATGTGAATGGTACTATATATACACACAAAATAATCAGTCAATACCAGGAAAATTGTGCAGCATGAAAGGATTTCAAAATAAATTAGCTTACCCTCCCCACAAATCATTAACTTAAAAAAAAATAATCAGACAATACAGCATATACAAATTAATATCTTGGTCAGGTGAAGAAGTAAACATTTCTCTAATATAGCTGAGTGCATAGATATTGATTTCTGAGCAGATAGGGTACTGCAGCCTCTAGCAGTCCTATGATTAAATCACTAGCTTCAGCGCTGGCATCAGTGTTTCCTTCAGTAAAAAAAAAAAATAAAAATAGAAATGCAGAGGAAATCTCCAGGTCCCTAGAGCTGTTCCTCTGAGTAAACCAGCCAAATATAATATTTCCCTGAGGGCTTTTGATCTAGTGCTAGATTATCTGACTGAAGTTGATCATTTTAGTACTTCTTTGAACAGAAAGTAGTTTCTGCATTTCAGACTTGATTTGTTAAAGCTTTGAATAGAAATAAATTAAAAACTGCAAGCAGCCTCTATGACAGGGCTTTCTGAGCACTCTGTGTGCAAACAGATTTGCTGGTCTCACAGGTTCTGACCTGGGTCTCCAGAAAGTTAACACCACTCTTCCTTTGCTTTTACTGAACTTAAACCAAAGCTTCCCACTTGGAGGCAGCAGGCACTGTGAAGATACAGGACTCCCACTGCCAGAAACGGAGGCTTTCATATAACTCAACAGCATCAGCAACAGCTATGGAATGCAAAGACCTTTTAAAATCCGTAACCTGCCATCAGAGTAATCTGTTCCATAAAATATGCAAGAAAATTTGGAGATCTGATAAAAAAATCCACTGAAATCAGTGGGCTGGGTTAATTTAGAGGAAATCAAAACCTAGACATGCCTTGGTAAAGCTAAGTTTGTTTATTATCGATCATTACGCTTCTAATCGATTCAAAATTCAGTTCAAGAAAGTTTATCATCTTACCTGTCTTGCGCACTTTATCTTAAGGAACAACACAGAAAAATAAAGTTTTACAAAACAATTTCTTTAAAGCTGCCTTAAATGGCTCTTATATTCAGGACTCCAAGTGGTATACAAAAGGCCACATTTTCCATTTTAATTAAAACAATGAGAAATTAGAGCATTAAACCTATTGAATTTTTTATATATAAATTAAATGAGGAACTTAAATGATAAGGCCAAGAATGGAGCACTATTGAAACAGCAGCCCCAAGCAGAATGATCTGTTAAAAAGAATTAGAGAAGAAATTCTCTAAATATTAATAAAAAAGAGAAGTTACTGGAAATTATACTTAATTTAACACCATTTATTTCTTATAAATATTTTCTATTTAAGGCCTAATATGCATTAAATATTGATAAAATCTTTATTAAAATAGTTTCACAGTGGCACAATAATTTTTTAATTCCTGAAACAATAGGACAAAATTCCTAAATTGGCAAATTTGATTACTAGGAAATTAACCATCCATAGGGAGTTCCCCACAGACCCACCAAAGCAATTTCTGCACCATGCCCCATTTACTCCTGGCCAGTGAAAGGCTGTGCCCTGGGGACATGGAAAAGGTCACAGGCGGTGCCACCTGAACACACTCACCTGCCTGATCCCTGCTGAGACAACTTTGGACACTCCAGGAAACAAAAATTTATTAGTGCAATTATTACACACACAGTGCTATAGTAAACAGGCTGTAGAATAAAAAATGTACACTACAGGGAGCTTGTGCTACATGAAGACTCTTTTTTCCTGCAATAATCTTTCATCAAGAAAAATTTGTTCATACCACCTCTCACTCATCACTTTCATTGGAGGAGGTAGCTATAGTTTTCAAATATGTAAATGTGCTTTTATTTTACATCTATTTTTCTTTGTTCCTTCCACCTTCCCTTCTTTCCTAACATGTTTTCATGACAGTGATACTATCCCAAAAGGAGTATGATTTGCTAGTGTTTGTTACTACTGCTATCAATATTTTCAGCCAATCATTTAATGTAAACTCCTTTTATTCAACTCAAGGGTAATTTGTTCTGAAAGTAATGAAAAAATATATCCATTTGTTCTTATACAAATGTTAAGGTAATATGATTTAGCAATCATCAGCAGCTATTATTATATTTTTTCTGAGTTCTAATAATCTACCTTGTTTCAAAACTGTGGTGGGTTTGGCTGGGATAGCATGAATTTTCTTCACCGCAGTTGGCAGGGGGCTATGTTTTGCATTTGCAGTTTTGATAATACAAGGATGTTTCAGCTATTGCTGAGCAGTGCTTGCACTCTCGCGAGGCCTTTTCTGCTCCTCACCCTGCCCCACCAGCGAGTGGGCTGGGGGTGCACAAGCAGTTGGGAGGGGACACAGCCGGGACAGCAGACCCCAACTGACCAAAGGGATGTCCCAGACCACACGGTATTGTGCTCAGCAATAAAAACCAGGGGGCAGATTGGCAGGGTGGCTGCTGCTCGGGGACTGGCTGGGCATCAGTCAGTTGGTGGTGAGCAACTGTTTTACCTTGCATCACTTTTCTTTCTTGGCTTTTATTTCTCTCTCTTTGATATTTTCCTTTTCATTACAATTTATTCCTATTGTTGTATTTTATTTCTATTATCAAACTGGTTTTATCTCAACCCATGATTTTTCTCGCTTTTACGCTTCCTGTTCTCTTCCCCCATTCTGCTGAGGGGGAGCGAGTGTGCAGCTGTGTGGTGCTTAGTTGCCAGCTGGGGTTAAACCACAACACAAAACTAATAGTCAGAATGGTTTGGTTACTCACAAATAACTGTAAGTACATCTTAAGCAAGTTTCAAGCAAACATGAAATCATAGCCAACTGACATCATGGCAGGAATATTAAATCTGGTATTTCTAGAAAATGTTAGATTTTTTAATGAACAGATAGACATAAGTGGAAGAATCTGGATCAGTATTTATTAGCTTTAGTGTATTCTTGCCCTGCAAACTTTACAGTGGAATAATACAACAGATCTTAGCAAATGCTTAAATCACTTCTCCTATTGACCTTGTCCTGCTATCATTCATCATAGGGAAAGTTTTCTTTTGATGTATGTGTCATAAGCTTGTCTTCAATTTTCAGTAATATATTAGGAAGATGAAGGAAGCAGAGGAGTAATAGCAAATGCAACAGCATTTTTCCCCCCTTTTGAAATTTCCTGAACTGCACTCTGCTTTCAATGCAGCAGAGGATTCATTCTCATAGCTTCAGAAACAGGTTTTCCCACTTTGTGTTACTCATACAAATGTGACGTCTGGATTTTATAATTGCTCAGCGATACTCTTTATTCCATCCCTCATAGCCATACGATGAGCAGGATTATATAATTTGCACACAGGGGGAATAGAACCTTATTGCCCCGCTACACACGGACAAGGGAGCATTTTGATTTAGTCATTAGATTGAAGAGTGTTTTATCCTACCTAGTTTTCATTTCTCCATGTGCCAGAGCATTTCAGCTTGAGAAAAGAAGGCAAACATCACCAACTTAACTCCCATTTCAGATTTTTTCTCCTCTAGGGAAAAAAAAAAAAAAAAGATATTCAATGAGTTCAGCTGTTTATAACTACTAAAGAAAAAACTTTTCCTGACACTGCCAAACTCTTTCTGAGAGCAAAGACTGCTCTTCTTTTGACCCAAAGAGTCTCCATACTGAAGGCAAGAACAACATTTAGCTTTACGAAGTAGAATTTTAAATTTAAACAAACGATTTTTCAATCTGTAGGTTCTCATCTCCATGGCAACCAGGGACATTTGGGAAAATCTAGCAACTATGGAGTAGGCACACACTTTATATATTATTAATGTAATATTTCCTAAAGGAAAGTCCAGATGACTGTGAATTCCTTCTTTTTTCTATACCTACCTTGGCCTTATTTTCTAAGGTTTTCTTGTTATTGCCCAGCTGTCCTCCCATCTCAGCACAATTAAAACAGAGTCCTCCCACTTTTCCTTCCCTAAATATCTTTCCGTTACCCTAGTCTCAGATTCAGGATAACCCTAATTTTCCTCCCACTCGGTTACACAACTTGTAATCATTTTTGAGTTGTCCGTCCATATAATCCCACACAATATTATCTAGATCTTGAAGGTTCCTCAGGCACAAGATATTTAAGAACCTGACCTGTGTGGAATGAGAGGCGAAATGGGTTTTCATCCAAGTCTTTATTCTGCTGTGTCTCAGCTACTGCAGTTTCCACTCCTCTGGCCTAAATACCATATGTCTTCACTTCTATCTGTTCAATTTTTTCTGCCAAAATAACTGTTCTGGCTCATACGTTTCTGGCACCATCTCTCTGATTCATCTCTACAAATTCCTTCCTGAGTATAAGACATTTTATGGATTAGCCATTTTATACCTGCTATCACCATACTAGCACTATTGCTGCTGATGGTAGGATGGTAAAGTGAATAAAAATTTGAGTAACATCAAGGAGAACAGCATTACGATTTTTTAATGCATGCAACTGTATTCAGAATTCCTGCTTCTGTTTCACTCAGAATCAAGATGCAGCTGCTGGTGAGGCAGCAGTTCTCCATTGATTTATGCTCATTTGTCTCATCAGACTTATGAAAACCTTGCAGGTATAAGGCAGTTTATATGCTATCAATGTGGACCAAAATATTTTTCCATAATTATTTCACTCCCACCATATTCTTCCTTACTTACTTTGACATACCAATCGTCTCTCATTCTATCTAGATGGGAAGCTCTGCAGGACAGAAATTATTTTCTTTCCATACTTTTGTATGTCCATTATACAGAATGTGATACAGCTGTAAAGCTTGAATCCTTAGGTTCTACTACAAGATAAATAACCATCTCTATCTGAAAGATAAATAACCATCTCTATCTGAAAGAACAGGCATGTTTGCAGCACATTGAACTCGTGCAAGGGGATCAGGGCAGAGTCAGACTAATGAAGATCATCACAGGTGGATCCTGCAAGACAAAATGTTGGATCATTTATTGTGTTGCTCCTTGGTGTTCTGCTGATCACAGAAAAGAACCAATACTGTAATTACTTGGGGTTCTTTCTTTTTCCCTCAGTATATTTGATTTCCTTACTGAGGAAAAGGAATCACAGCTGGGAAGACATATCCTGCTTTTAACCCATTTATAATAAAATAGTTGGAAAAAAGAAAAAAAAAAGGAAAAAATACTTACAGTAAAAGTAGATTACAGGAACAGTGGATCATAAATATTCTATTTTTTCATAATATATTACATTCAAACTTACACTGTAGCTCTGCAATACTGCTTGGGACTTTCAGTATTAAGTGATGTTTTATGTGATTGCATTAGTTATCTTTTTTTTTTTTTTTAGAGTTTAATAAATTCTTGTTAGTGCACCGTCGGATAGCTAATAAGGTATAAAAGAAGTCATTAGCTTAACCTCAGAAAGATATCTTAACTAGTGAACTATAAAATTCTGAGCTCTTTTAAGCGTCACCTGGAGAACTGGGAGGCATCTTCCATCTCTAATTCAAAAATCTGAAATTGAATATCCTGCTATACTTGAATAAGCAAATAATGAGTGCTGCTTATGCAGTTAGCTCACAGATGTGGTCACTGCAAGAAAGGGCAAGAAAGAAGAAGCATATGTGACCAAAAAATTGAAAAGATATTAATGAGATTTCAAATGCAAAGTGAAAATCTGAAGTCATCAAACACTTAAGAGAGACTGAAAGTAAAGACTTGGGGGTTTATTTTTATTTCTTGTTTTTATGTAAAGTAATCTAAAAATTACTTTATCTAAAGAACTGTGTCATCTCATTAAATAAGCCCAGTAAAGCAATTTGATCTGCATAGCTGAACACGTATATCCAAAGAGAATTCCAAGGAAGCCCATGGGATTCTGCATAGGTTGCAAGAAGAAAGTTACGTGATGAATTCATTAATTTTTAAAAATGTTCTATATAACTTTATAATTAGCATTGTTTACATATCTGTATCTCTCTTTATAGATACATACACACAAAGGCTGATCGTTTAGAACGGACTGTTGTTAAATATTGAAAAATCAAATTTTAACAGGAAGCACAGAGTTATAATTCATTGAATATGGCCCATTTTAAACAAAAGCAACTTCCTCAGAAAACTGCATAATGGATTCAAATCAAGATTCCATGCTTTGCAGTACAACTTGGTCTCCTTTGTTTTGTCTGTAAAGCTACCAAGTACACAGGGTAGCAAGGGATAGCCAGTGGCAGAACAATATACTGCAAATTAACATACCTTTAGATATTGCTGACAGTAAAATATAGAGTAACAATGTAATTTAAAAACTGTGGAATAGAGATCCAGTAGATCAGATTTGCAAATTTATTAAAAGATATGGAATAAATTATTTCACTTGTGGATTAATATTTTCATGAATTTGAACCCCTGATTTTGTAACTCAAATCCTTACTCATATTCTGTCTGTACTATTTACAACAATTCTTTCTTCATTACCAAGGCAAAGATATATCAGAAATAGGGGAAAAAATATACAAAATCTTTTCTCACCTTTACTACAGCAAACCTTTATCATATTTTACCATTCTTATACAACAATATACAGGTTTTTCCTACTTTATCTTCTTAAACATAGAGTAGCAATAAGGCCAGCTATTTAACTTCTTCTGTTCTTAAATATTCCACTGATTTCTTGTTCATTTTACCATTATATCTCAGATGAAATCTCAACTTATTCTACATGCTCCTAATCCATTTTTTTGCCATTGCAATTATCTATGTAAGTACATTATATGTATAAATAAAGCATTTGGGGAGTGAATTCTTATGAAAAGATGATACAACAAGAAAAAAAGCATGCTTTAGTACGTGAGCCAGATTCTCCACAACTACCTTACAACAAAGCATGGAATTAAGTAATAGCAACGCTGTACAACTGGCAGCATAGTTTGATCTCATGTAAAAACAGGATTATTTTTTTTCACTCTCCTTCTGTTTTGTTCAATGGAACCATCAGCAAGGAGAAAATAATATGGCTATTTATGCAAATTAAAAAAAAAAAACCCTACATAATTCATTAAAATAAACTACTCAAAAAAACCCCCAAAAAACTGTCTCTGCTCAAATGAATGCAGTTAAATAGGAAATATTCCTACTTCTGCCTTTGGATGTATTCATACATGCTATGCATTCTTTGCTGTCTGGTCATAGGTACAAAATTACATCAAAAGAAGGATGTATTTTAATGCTGTGACTTCAGAGCACTAAGGTACATATCAGAATGTACACAGACACCCCCAGTTCCATAGCTGTTGCCTTTTCTGCTTTTCATAGGTTTACATTAGTTGACCAATACAGCTTGATAGCCTGCATTTCAGTTTTTTGAATCTCAGACCAATAAGGACTATCTATCTTATTTCTGGAAGCTGCACTTAGTATTTGAACAGCTTAAGATCAATGCATTTAGTGCTGACAGTTGTTTATCACACCCAGCTAAGAAAAAGTTCAGCTGAAAAAGCCCTTCTGCTTTAAGAAGAGCTGTTACGTATCCTAAACTAAATACCTCTACTCTCTATAGTATGTATCCTAATTGATACACAAAACTAAATACCTCTACTCTCTATAGTAGGGACTAGCAGGTTGCCACATCAACAAGATGGAAAAGAAGAAATAAAAGCCTATTGTTCATAAAAGATTGTGGGACTCCACTTTTCAGTCTTTGACAAAAGTATCCTGGTGTGAGTTTGTTATGCTTGGATGATGAGAACTTGGCCGTACCATCTGTTTTAGAGCAGAGTTTAGCTAAACACAGACCCATGCAGGTACTGAATATAAGCAACCTGATCCATCCAGCTACAGTGAGCTGAGCAGCAAAGACATCATTTCGAGTTCTGCTAAAGATCTAGATGCCTGCCCTTACCACGTGGCTTGTGGTTTCTCCCCACAGGGAAAGCATCACCTCTCTTGACCTGCTGGGGATGCTCTGCCTGATGCAGCCCAGGAAGCCGTGGGCCTTCTTTGCTGCAAGAGTGTGTCGTCAGGCCATGATCAACTTGGTGTCCACTAGAGTCCCCAGGTCCTTTTCTGACCAGCCACTTTTCAGCCAGTCAGCCCTCAGCCCCTGTCAGTGTATGAGGTTATTCTTTTCCAGGTGCAGGACTTTGCATTTCCTTTTGTTTGATTTTTTTCTCCAACTCGCTTCACCTGCAGTAAACTCTAAAATTAATTTGTACCACAAAGACCTGTGCACAAATGATGAATTGAATCTAAGAAACAGTATCACAGTAAATGCAGATAGAGGGGAGGAAAAATAAAGACAAAAAAGGAAAAAGGAAAAAAAGTAAAAAGAAAAAGGGCAAAAGAAAAAGAAAAGAAAAAAATAGTCTGAATAACCTTACAGAATGACATCAGGAATAAGAAGTTGTTAATGGTGCCCCAAAACAGCAATAGTATATTATTCATTCACCTTGTAATCTTCTATCATAAAATTATGCATGTGCCAAAAGAATTGCAGGACACATGCCCGAAAGCTTCCTTTCCCTATGCAAATTTCATCCTAGCTGCACGCTCATGTTTTAAAAAAACTTCAAGTAATTGTAAAATGTTCACCTTCACAAAGAGTTTTCATTTAAATACTCCATATACTATAAGCAGGGCTGACAACAACAGTTGTCTACTGTAGAGGCTACTAGCCACTTTCCATGGCAGGGCTCTCTTCAGTTGATTATCATTAAATCCCTTGTCCCAAGGCTTAACTTTTTTTTTCTTACTTTTTTTTTTTTTTATTTTTAATATGTCATTTAACATATTTCTGCTTCTTCCAAAAAATAAACTAATTTTACCGAAGGAATCATCCTGACAGAAGAATATTCAAAGTGTTCTCCCACCTGAGTATCCTCCTATTCCACTAAGTTAAAAGCTTCCAAGAATCTCAGTTCACATGTACACAGGAGCAACTTGTTAGAATCTGAATAGTCTCCAACAGTAGATACCACTCAAAGGTGTTCCCTGGAATTAATCCTCTTAGATATGATGAGTCCTTTGCTACAGATTCTCAGAAGAGAGGACAGTGACACTGGCAGCAGAAAAGAGAGAATGATACAATTTTCTAGTGCAGAACAAAGCAAACCCATACACTCAAACGTCATTCCTCCCTACATCGTGCCTTAAAATAATCATGCAAACTTAGAGAGAGTCCCCTTTCTCAATTCATATCGGAAGTAAGCTGATAAAAGGTATCTGCAGTCATGAAAGAAGTATTTTTGCACATTCAGTGTGAAATGTGCATTTTACACCTTTGGGCATTCAAGTGTATGCTGGGATAAATCAAAATGAATTTCTGTTAAGACCCAGCTCTACAGAGCAAGGTCCATTACAGGAGAAACAGAATCCCATATTGACTTCAGATGCAAAAGTAGAACTATAAACAATTGGTTGCAGATGATATATAACAAAGATATCCAGAAATTCAATATAGAAGCACCAAATACTGCTAAGCCAACATACAAATATAATGTGCAAATATACACAGAAAAACATAGTGATATTAAAAAAAAGAAATAGAAATAACAAAGCGTTTGCAAATTCTCTTCTGAATACCTACAAAACATTTACCCCAAAGGATGTTTCAGCCCTAAGCACTTAAAGATTTTGGTCCATACTGGGTTCCAAATAGCAATGAATTTCTTAATAGACCAAAGCTGGCAACGGATTCCAATTCAGCAGTTGATACCACTGACAAGCTGTAAGGAGACTAAGAACTACCGTAAATTGAATACTTTTGCCCTTGGAAACAAGACCATTAATTTCCTTTGCGATTACAAGGCAATAAAATAGATGAGAGAGAATTATAGTTGGATGCATATGAGTTTGCAGTTTTAGTACCACCTGGCTTAAAAATAAAAATATTAGTTACAAAATTCCACAAAAATTGTATTAAAATTCTAATGTGTGCAACTGAAAGAAAAGCAAGCAGTAACTATGTATCTGAACGTCAAGTCCCCATTACCAAAACTATCCATAGGTGAATTCAAATTAGAAGCTTCTACCTAAAAAGTAGAACTCGCTCTCTAAATCACTTTGAGTTTCTCATGACAACACAGTGACAGAGTCAATATACCTAAATATATTTCCCGTAGAGGATCTGAAAGAGACTGCAGCATGTATTTCAGGGGGCACAGAAAAACAAAAAAACCAAAAAACAACAGCAGGAGAATACATCTAAAGTAAAGTGCTTTAACCAGTAGCCCCCCTGCATTTCTCACAAAACAATGTATTGCTATGCGTATTAAATATTTAGGCTGTTGCTGGCTCAGAGCATCTGGCAAAATGATGGCATATGTCTTAATCTGTACAATTATCTATCAACCAAAGCAAAAGACAAAGTTATCATATATAAAATATCATTCAGTAGGGAAGAAGCCATATATTCAAATATTGGCATTAAGCTTTTTAAAGAAACAGGAGAGTACAGTAATGAAAACCAATCAGAACCAAAGAATAAGTCAATTGATTTTTGTAATTTATTTTACTGTTTTTTCCATCTTCTTCAGATTAGTTTTCCTATCAATTGTTTTGCCAATTAATCATAACGAATCATTCTGTCTGGCACAGATTAAATAATTGTTCACCCAGAAAGGGTAGCATCCTATGGAATGCCTGTAGGTTTTCCAGGAATACTTCTACTATGTTCAGTGAATCCATTTCCTGTGTTTTCTTTCTTTCTTTTTAATTCATTTTCAGTCCAAGAATTTCCAAGAGGACAACATAATCTTGAAGTTGAATGAATTAACACAGAAGTTTCTTGTTAGAACTCTTTTCAAGTACTACAGTTGTGAAGAACAAAACACCATCTGAATTGAGACAAGATATGCAGCTGAAAGCAGTTTCCAGCCTCAGGAAGAAAAAGCACATTAAACAGTGAAATGTAAGAAATAGTTTGAATAGAAGAAATAATAATAAAAAAGAATCTTTTTCACTTCAGTATACATCCAGCTGCTGTCTCCATATAAATGCATCTGGATAGCTAATGTGACTGAGGCAACCAGAAAAAAAGTTTTTCCTGAGAACACAAAGAGATTTTCTGGTAAGAATCTGTCAAATAATGGACAGCAACAGTTTATCTTTAGAAACAGTAATGCAACAGAGAAATATTTGATCAGTGCCCAAACCTGAACTGACCTCTGTAATGTTAATGTGCTGGGGACAAGCAAAGCCAAGGATCTCTTCCTGGAAGAGACTGGTTGGCGAGGCCCTCGAAGTGCACTACATTTAAAAGCTGACCACCAGCATGATGGGGTAAGCAGAATAAGGCTAGGGACTAGCTTGTTGTTACCTGGAAGTGGGAATTAAGGGGAGCCAAGCATCACAGACCACGACCGAGACAACAAAACAAATATCGTTACATTAAGACACTCACTCCAATGCCCTGATGAATTAGTGAATAAGTTCTGCAGCACAAAGAACCTCATGGACTACAGAAGCACAGGGAATCAATATTTCCAAATTCATAGGAATGGTCATAAATTTCTAGGAAAATTTCTAGGAAAATCCCACATTTTCAGAGCCGACCTCTGAGAAATTGTAAATACACACATGGTAGATGAAGACAGGGGGAGTTTTTTAATGACTGAATTTCCCCACAAAGATCAAAATCTTAGAGAGGTACATGTATGAATGAGTTAAAAGATACATCTGAGATATATATATATGTGTATCTTGTTGTTTTCAACAATGTATTTATAAGTTACAGTCTTTGCTACATTAAAGGTACTATCTCTGCTTAGTGGGATAGAAATTATATAGGACAAAGTCCTCAGATCCCCACTGAAATCACAAAGAGCTTTACTTTGGTTTATTCACAGCCATAATTTCACTCACAGAGCTGTAAGGAGAAATTTCCAGCATGCACAGATGTAGTGTATCTAAGTCAGGTAGCCACATATTTTCAGTCCCCTGCCTCTCATTTCTTACATTATCACTGATATTTCCACTAAATGTTTTCCTGAATCAAAGTTTCCTCTAACAACATAACCCTCCTGCAGTATGAAACACATCTAAATAAGGTGACATATTTAGATGGTAGGTAAATCCTTACTGCCAACACAAACACCTTCAGAGGAGGGAAAATGTCGTTTCATTCTTAAAAGGAGAGAAAAATACCAACTGATAAAATGGTCAAACAGGGCTTGATCACAATTTATTTCTGACCTTTTAATGTCTTCTGTTCTCAATGATTTTCTGTCATTTCTGCCTAGCTTGGACCCGAGACCTGTCCCAGAGGTATTTAGCTTTATGTTGCTACTTAACTTTCAACCTCCGTTTTCAGGATTGAAAGATAAGTAACTAATTGTCACCAAGAGATCCAAGGGTTTATCACCTGTCCAGATCTACCAAGTTGGAAACAGCCCTAAACTGGGAAACTTTCTCATACTCAGTCTGCATGAAAGATAGTTTTACATTATAACTTCATCACTCCTTTATATTATAACTTTATCACTACTTCTGTCAGTGTCATTATCTAAGACCACAATGATTAACTGACTGCTGTTCTGTTAGGTAGCAATTGCTTTCATTTAAGTGTGACTGGTTGTTTTCCAAAGAAACATATTCTGTTTCTTTTCATGTGTGTCCACCTAGTACACACAAAATGCCGGTAGCGTATGGAAAAATTCTCCACTGGTGTTTACACTGCCATGTGTTTTATCTTGCATCACCGTGCTTTTTACTTTTCTGTACAACATCTGAGTGCCTGACAAAGCACAGATGTTGCAGGAAGGGAAAAAGAATGGTTTGAAACACAATTCTGCATTTTGTTGTGCTTTAAAACGGGTATTTATGGGGGAATATTACACACTGTTGAGAATAATGACTCTTCAGAAGACAGACAGACACTAGCCCGTACAGGTGCACATGTGTACACAGATTACATCAAGATAACAGCAAAATGTTTAAGCTATATGCTCATATTTTAGAAAAAGGGAAAAAAAAAAACCAAACACACATCCGTCAAGTCTGTTGTTTATCCAAAGCAGTTATTGCCCTTGAGTTACATTTCTAGACCTTATTGAAGAACAAGCGATACATTGTTAACGTTTAGATCAATAAACAATTATTGTTCTTTGTGAGATGCTGAAAGGGGATTTAGAGAGTTTACAGGTAAGAGGCATAATTTACCAGCGGCTGTCAAACAACTGCAACACGTTCTTTCTCTGTGCCCCCCCCTCCCTTTTCTATTTGTGCAGGCTCCAGCAGGGACCACGACTGGCATTAGCCAACCCGTGGCCCCGTGGTGCGACACACACTCACCATGGGACCGGCAGGCTCCCTCAGCTCCTTTCAATGGCAATCGTGGCTCTGGCAGGGGCTTTGAACGCTTCTTATCTCTGGCTCCCCACCAGCTATTATTCACCTTCATCAACTTGTAATGATTTCAGCTTTTAAATAAAATAAGGAGATCAACTGGCAAGTTTGCATCCTTGCAAACACATAAATAATGCTACGCGGTAAAAAGCTTTTTCTAAACTGAAAAACAAAACAACCCCTCCACTTGCTTTAGAAGTCAAGTAATTAACGTCGCCCGCCACAAGCGTTTTGTAAATAATGAATGGCCTGAAATCCCAAACACTGTGTCTGTTTCCCTTATACGTATCACAAGCTCCAGTTTTTACACTTGCCCACTTATAATGGTGTTTGTACAAAAACCTCCTGGAGTGGGAAATTTTAGCCTTTTCTAATAACAAGGTTATCGATCAGCTAGGTTTACCAACACCAGTATAGTGTCATTCTGTTTCTTTCTGACTTGCTTAAAGAATCTTTCTTCTAAAAAACGTCCCCTTCCTCTGCTTTGTTACTGCCTTCATGAGGCTTAGTTTGATCAATTGCATCAAGAATGAAGCTTAGATCCACGAGTGTGGTAGGATCTATAAAATAGATCATAAATTGTTTCTGAAAGAGCTTAGTAATGATAGTTTGCTAACACCTGCTACTGCTAAACACTCCTTCTTCTGATTTTTAGAACCACAAGAACAACTAAATCCCAGGAAACCTTAATAACAATGTGTCACCAAAAACAGTTATTGTGAAGTGAGTAGAATAGGAGACTAATTGATGTTCTCTACAGGTCACTGGTGTTATTAAAACAGCAGTTAGTGCCCGCAGACCAGATTCTGCTTTCTCTTGTTCCGATACACCTCTATGGACGTACTCAGGTGCCTCAGAGCCATTTCATGGGAACAAATCAGTACCTTGTAAATGTACAGCAACATTCACTCAAAACACTGATCTCAAAGTACTATACAAGCATTAAAAGTCCAGTTAAAGTTGTTATGTTTTGTGGATAAAGGAACAGAGTAGGGAGCTCATGTTGGCTATTGAAAAAGATTTTGCAAAAGATCCGGATAAAAACCCAGGAACCCTAACTAATCAGACCCCAACCTCCGAACATGGAATTGACAACAACTTCATACATCACTGCTAGCTAAGAGTTATTCACCTTGCACCAGTCTAAATACATTAATGCATTACATCTTCCACCCCATCTTGTGAGATTTTGTATGAATTGTATATGTGTACGTAACCTTGTGCTCTTCTCTCCTCAGCTTATTTCATGGCCAGCAAAGTGTGGACTTACCTGTCGTTGTAGAGATGGACACGACACTCAATATCCAGTTACAGCAATCGTCCTCCTTTATTTTACAAGCAGTGCTCTTTTATATCCTCTTAGCTGATTGCTTATCTGTGCATATATTCTAACATTCTACTTTTGCCCAATCCACTCTCACATCACACACCATTCAGCCAATACAATTGTTGATCACGCACTGTTCATGCTCTGGGAAAAGCCAGGATGTTTGCCACCCCTTATCTTGTTCGCTTGGATCTTCTCAGGATTCTTCTGTCTCCTCAAGGGTACACGGGTATCTGTTCAGGGTCAGTGTTAAACTTGTCTTTTGATCCCTCGGACCAGCCGAGGTCTCCCACACCTACCAGAGGGTCTGTCATATCAACATTTACTACTTTCCACAGAAATCTACATGAAAGAGTAAAGAGCAGTACACCCTTTACACACAATAAACTTGTGGTAAGAATTATCTTACATTAATAAATAAATAAGGAACAGTACATCAACAAAATTTCCCAACATGTATATTTTTAAAGTATCACAGATTAGCATCATCTTCCCCATCTCTTTATCACTGTACCCCAACAATCAATTAGATTGGCAAGATTTAAAAAAAAAAAAAAAATTAAAGAAGGAGGCAATTTTACACTGGGATTGTAGAACCCTTCCTTGGATCATTTCAGAGGTTCTGAACAAACAATGAGAATTCAACCTGCGTAATTTCTCAAATGGTCATAAGGGTTCCTCACACAGTCACTTGATGTGACAAGTGAGGTTTTAAAAAAACCCTAAAAATATTTTCAAGTTTAATAAGAAATCTCAAGTGGTACTAATGCTTCACCAGAGAGTTCTAGCTGAGCAGACTATGACCGTTATCACATTACTGTAGATATGAAATGATATTGATGATGCAGAGACTGTGAGAACTGATTCAGCCTTACTCCTCTGCTAAGCCACACATCAGAGAGGGAAAAATATCTCTGAAAAATCTGAAGAAATAGCGTGTTGTCCGGGGCCAGGGTGACATGCTGACCATGACATGTTGCTTCCACTATCCACTGGTTGTTCCAGAGGAACAACTGCATTCCTCTCCCTTTTTCTCCACTCCCTAAAGTGGATCTAGCAAAAAAAGAACAGGGCCACATCACCTACAGTGTTTCTACTAACTTGACGATTGTTAATTCAGCTGTAGGGCAGTGGTCCTCCTTAGTGCTGCTGCATGCACCTTGTCCCTTACTTTACATAATAAAATATATCCTTATTGGTCATGCTCCCCCCTCCTACCAACCTTTGTTTCTCCTTTTCTGTCATGAAGCTTTTGTTCAGGTAGATTTGGGGGCTGAAGTGGGGTGGGGGTTGTCTCAGGACTACTGGTTGATTTCTAGATGTGTTCTTTATGAATTGGTACAACATTATTTTGAATATCATTCGTATTGAGGGTATTGTACACACTGTAGCACATCTTTTGTCACCAAGCAATGCAGTACATCCAGGCATCTCAGATGACCTCACTGTTGAACACCTTGCGTGACTGCATGTTTCGCTCTCAAGAAAGTGAAGGTTGGCAGGTTTCCTTGCCACCCCTGAGAACATGAGAGATACCTGATGGGAGCAATTGGGGAAAGCAGCTGCAGCTGCACAGGCACTGAGGCAGTGGCCGCTGGCCCCGCAGGGTAGTGCATTGCACACTGTGTAGTGGCTGCGCAGCCTGGATGTTCAGACAGAGATGGCTTCTCGACGAGGACATCAGTGCTAGCACGTTACAGTGCAATGGCTCATTCTCACCCCTCAGCAGTTTTCTGCTTTGACTTTTGGTTCAGCAACCATTTTTCTCTGAAGGTTCATTTTCTTGCCAGTGTCCTTCACTCTCTTTAGGCTACAGATGTTGCTGCACATACCTTGTACACATCTTTCCTCTCTTGCACCAACCTGCTGTAGGGATGTCTTTCCCT
>NW_009646420.1:431821-432260 GCF_000708025.1 Charadrius vociferus
ACTACAAAAGAAAGAAACAAAAAACAGCTGTTGATATTTATTCCTTCCCGCTTCAATTTGCAGTGACTGATTCATCAGCTTTCTAATCCACAGCTCTTCCATCTCAGTGAAGAACCAGACACATTTCAGGAACATCCTTTTGGTGGATACAAATAACAGGAGCAAGGATAAAACAAAGTACCTTCCCTGTGAATTCTTGAAAGGACAATCTCAATAGCAGAGTTACAACTCACAACTACTCAAATCAACTCAGGGCAGGCATATGGAACCAAGAGAAAGAAAAATATAAAGTTTAAGGTACAACACAGAGAAGGACTATATAATATTCCTCAAGGCAATATGTTCATGCTTCATAATTTACCTATGAGCTTTGGGGTTTTTTAAGACAGTTTTTATACTTCTGTAGAAAAGCAGAAAATCTTTGCATTTTCTTATCTTT
>NW_009646420.1:432296-468645 GCF_000708025.1 Charadrius vociferus
ATCAGCAATAGTCACTTCAGATTACCTTGATGACTAATAACCTATTATCCAAGTATCAATGCATTTGATGTATTTGAGGACCCTGTGAACTACTGACCTGTCAGCCTCACCTCTCTGCTTGGGAAGATGATGGAACAGACCCTCCTAGAAGCTATGCTCAGACACATGGAGGACAGGGAGGTCATTTGAGACAGACAGCACGGCTTCACCAAGGCAAAGTCCTGCCTGGCCAACCTAGTGGCCTTCTATGATGGAGTGACTACATCAGTGGACAAGGAAAGAGCTATGGATATCATCTATCTGGCCTTCTGTAAGGTCTTCGATACAGTGTCCCACAACATCCTGCTCTCTAAATTGGAGAGATACAGATTTGATGGGTAGAACATCTGGTGAATGAGGAATTGTTTGGATGGTCACATCCAGAGGGTGGTGGTCATCGGCTCAATGTCCAGATGGAGATTGTTGATGAGTGGTGTCCCTCAGGGGTCCATATTGGGACCAGTACTGTTTAATATCTTCATCAGCGACATAGACAGCAGGATCAAGTGCACCCTCAGTGAGTTTGCAGATGACACCAAGCTGAGGGGTGCATTTGACACGCCTGAGGGATGGGATGCCACCCAGAGGGACCTGGACAAGCTCAAGAAGTGGGCCTGTGTGAACGTCATGAGGTACAACAAGGCCAAGGGCAAGGTCCTTCACGTGGGGTGGGGCAAGCCCTGGTATCAATACAGGCTGGGGGATGAAAGGGTTGAGAGCAGCCCTGCTGAGAATGACTTGAGCCAGCAATGTGCACTTGCAGCCCGGAAAGCCAACTGCATCCTGGGCTGCACCAAAAGAAGCACAGCCAGCAAGTCAAGGAAGGTGATTCTGCCCCTCTACTCTACCCTGGTGAGACTCCACCTGGAGTATTGCATCCAGCTCTGAGGTCCTCAGCACGAGAAAAACATGGACCTGTTGGAGCTGCAAAAATGATGAGAGGGCTGGAGCACCTCTCCTCTGAGGACAAGCTGAGAGAGTTGGTCTCGTTCAGCCTGGAGAAGAGAAGGCTTCAGGAAGATCTTATTGCAGCCTTTGAGTATTTAAAGGGGGCTTATAAGAAAGACGGGGACAAACTTTTTAGCAGGGTCTGTATCAACAGGACAAGGGGTAACGGTTTTAAACAAAACAAGGGTATATTTAGACTAGATATAAGGAGAGGTTGTAGATGCCCCAGGGAGGTGGTAGATGCCCCGTCCCTAGAAATATTCAAGGTCAGGTTGGACAGGGCTCTGAGCAACCTGTTCTAGTTGAAGATGTCCCTGCTCATTGCAGGAGTGTTGGACTAGATGGCCTTTAAAGGTCCCTTCAACCCAAACTATTCTACAATTCTATTCTATGATTCTATGTATTACTATTAAGTTCCAAGAAGCTTTTTGAAGCATGAAAACAACACAAATCAGCAAATGACCACTGAGAAGTAGATTCAGCTCTGTACGATATCAGGTAGGATCTACTTTTCAACAGTCACAGAGAAATCATTTCCAAACTGTACTTCAGTCTGAGCCTTGCAGCTTCTCCTGTAAGTATTCATATCAACAGGTGTCATATAAGTGTGAGGTATATGTTCCATTTGTTTGGTATTGACACAGAAACACCATAATGGCCACATCAACTTCACGAAGGTGGCTTATATTCACAAGAGCATTTTTTTCAGTACATACCCTTTAAATAGCTACCCATCTAATAAACCTACATAATTATTTTACATTTCCATAGTTCTGACATGAAGTTTCACTTATTTGGGAAAAATCTGTCTACACACTTATGCCTCCATGAGCTTGTCAAACAGTAAGATGTTCATTTTCCTGATAACTGGAAGTCCTGGCATTTGCACCCTACATTTCCCAGCCATTTACAGTTGTTTATGCTATAAGAATAATTTAGAAAACAATGAAATTAAAAGACAACATTTAGTCTGGGGATGATCAAAGGCTACCTTTTCAGATTTTGGTGTGTATTTCACACATGTTGTATGGGTGTCTCCGAATAGATTTGTGAGTATATTTCTGTTTCTACCAGGTAATTCTTTAAAGCTTTAACAGCAACATTTACAGCTGTGACTGCTGTCAAGTATTTGGTTTTCTGTCAGCTAAGCAGAGCATCAAGTCATGTTTCCTTGCTTCACAATGCTCTATCATTTCTACTCTGGTTAATTTCTTTTCTACTTGTCAATACAATAAGTGGCACAAGAGTGAATGCATGAGTGTGTGTGTCTGATGTTTTTTTGCAATGGAAAATTCAGAGCATCTTAAACATTTTAGGTGCATCAAGTATAGCTTGACACACTGTATGATAGCTTGCTTAACAAAAGAGAAATCAGCAACTCAAAGATGTTTCACTACTGTAAAAAATACCTAAGCCTTCTAAATGGTAAACTTTGTATTTTGGTATGAATGATTTTTTGAAGCATATTCTCCATCCTTTTCTTTTTCGACTTTTAAACAAGCTTAGGAAAGCATGACTGATTTATTATACTTTCTTCACTGCAGGCATAGCTGAAGATAACATTTCCTCCTGTCTAAACAGAATTCCTTTGGTACCGACCTCCTGTTTCCATTTTTTTAAAAAAACAACTCTTTCAGAAGTCAGACTTTGAATTTATGTTTTTCTGGTTGCTATGCCATCTCATTTAATATTAACCTCTTGAACTGTTAAAAAAATAATCACTAATGTTTTTTGCATGTTGCTTTAACATGCAACATTTACTGCAAGTGTTTTTTAATTAATTTATTTTCTGACTTTGGACCACTGACTCTTTTCAGCCTCCTTTTGGCTTTGATGTGTAACAAGTAGAGGACACTGGAGAGAGAGAGAGAGAAATGCTAGCTCTATTGAAATCACTGCCAAAACTTCCATCAGCTTTAACAAGGATATGACATAAGATAATCTCAAATAGCTGTCACACACGCCCTCCTCCCACTCACAGGCACGTGCAAGGGCATTAACTGTCCTGAAAAAAAAAAAAGAAATCTGTTTCAAATGAGAGTGGGAATATAAGTTTCTGCTGAATGATGCAAGAAACTCTGTTTGGAGAGGTCTTTGGTTTGTTACTTGTCCTTTTCATCCTTGTTTCTCTGACTTCTTTCCCCGTAACAAGACTCATCATAACAAAAACCTGACACCATTAGAGCTGCTAAGAGGTTTGTGACATTTCTTTGTCTCTACTGGACTGTTAGGAAAGCTTCAAGGTAATTTTCAAGACAAACCTGATCTTCCTCTACTTGCCATTAACAGGGATGATAATATGTTGTGACAGAAAAGCGTCTGTGATAACCTGTTGCAAAATTAAATTCCCACTATATATCTCTTGACAGTATGACATCACAAAGATATGCCTACAATGAAATATGAATTATTAAATTTACTTAATACCTAACTCTTCTTTCTATTCAGATCAATGCCACAAATTTAAACAATGTCAGTAGAGGCAGGATTCCTAACAGAAACACTTATACTTGTAGCACATTAAGTTTGTTCTTCTGTATCATTGTTTCTCTTTTTGAGAGGAAAAATATATTTCCTTATGGTCATGCAAATATCTACTATTTATAATCCCTATATTCTATGAGAGGACAATTTTTCATGACTGAAAATTTTGCCTTTCTGTTTGTGATTGTTTCTATTGTATGCGCATAATTGGGGATTCATCTATAAAATCATCATACTCTTATTTCATAGGGCAGTGGAGACACACTTCCCTAACCTTTACCTTAAAGAATGGTGCATTTTCCCTTGTGAACTAAAATTAGGCAAAAAGATAAGTGAAAAGCATCAAAATGTCCATCAATGTAGTGAGCAAAATACTGAAATAAGACTGAGTGTCCAAGGTTTAGGCCTGTTCTTGTTGCACCTCAAATTGATACAAGGCTTTAAATGAAAGAAAAACTGTTGCTAGAAAAAATATTTTTCTTTTTAAGAGCATAAATAAGAATTCAGACAGATGATTTGGCATTTTCTTACAAATCAATGGTAGCCTCCTAGATTGTTTTTTTTTTTTCAGTTACACATTGGCTGAAGTTTTCTGAATGGTAGAAATCTAAATCAAGTGACAATATGTCCTATGATGTCTAATACAATTGTAACGACAGCCTATGCCACAAGTAAGATACTTAAAATCTTTTTCTACAGATGAATAAAAAGTTCACTTTTCCCAGCCTTTGTGTATCTATTTGAGCTCTTCATCTGGAATTTCTTTAAAGGAAATTGCAAGAATGAGGGATGTGATTGACCTTGACTTAGGGTAGGCATCTAAAATAAATCAGTCTAATCACAGTCTGCTTCTCTCTAGCATCCAAATAGGCAATCAAGACAACTAGCTAACAGAATTAACTGATATATTTCAAGCAACTTAAAAGAAAGTAATTTCACTGAGCCTTGGGAGTACAACCTTTTCAACTCAGTAGTTGTAACAGTTTGGGAAGACATCCAAAACATCTTCCTAAACTTCTTACACCTGGACACTCAAGCCTCTCCTGTACAATATTGCTGTAATGCAAAAAAATGTTGAGATTAATATTTGAGTGTGGTTTGAGTCCTTCCTAGCGGAATGCAGGCAAAGTGTGGCGAGTGATAAATTGAATCGCTGCCGCAAAACACAGAATTGCTTTTTGACTGTGAAAAGTTCACAGTTAATCCTAATTTGACGTCGTTTTTCAACATCTGCAGACAACCACTAGGCAAAACAGTCATCAGACATACAATGGCTCACAATATGCAAAGGTTAGGTATCTTCTCCCTGACACATGATAACTTGCTGTCCATGAGGACAGCAGGGAGGCTGGAAGAGTGAGACACAGGTGCTCAGCAGCTGGCTAAGGTTGAAACTGAATCTCAGCAGACAAAGATGACTTTTTGGCAGGTGGAGGGTAGAGCTCTGAAAAGCTTGCACCAGCATACGTGCTCCCATCGTGGGTCTTATGCCACATTTACTCAGTTTATCCTATACTTCAGGAATGAATTTGGATTTCTCACTGAAACTAAGGTCTCCAAATAGCGATATCTTTATTACCTACTATTTCCTTCCATATAGTAGCCTAGATCCCACCCAGAAAGAGTATCTGACCTCTGTTCTGTTTCATCACAAATTTTTGGTTACATTACAACAATATGTGAGTGGGTTTGTTAATTTTTTTTATTTATTAAAAAAAATAACCTTTTGGGAAGCTCTAACTGCTGCTGAACACTCTAGTTCATCTTCCCAGTACCACAAACTAATGAATACACATACTATGATCTCTCTTCCACGTGAGAATAAACTGTGATGAGGAGAAGGATAATAGCTCTGAAAGTTTAATGGCCTAAGGTGTGAAAAATTACCTCCAATCCCAGGATGGAAACCAGTGGTTGACAGTCAGGCTTTGCCGGATGAGCCAACCTGACCTATGCTGAAAACAGTTTTCTTAGGTCCTGCAACAAGAACTCCTGTACAAAGAAAGGACTACTTTCCCCTTGAAGCACAAAGTACATTTTTATGACCTTGTGCACACTAACATAAATACAGAAAAACTTTGTGTAATTTAAAAAACGTAAATCCCTATCAAAACATAACACTTCACTGTCCATACAATGAGAGAACAAACAGCATCTGACAGATATTTAGTCACATTGCTTATGTGTAAAATCTGGCAATAGAGAGTACAGCAGTAAGGGTGATGCAAAAAGAACCAGGCACGTATTTCCAGCTTGTTCCCTGAAATGAAGATCCAGGTGAAAAAGTGAGCAAGAGTTCTTGAAGTGAAAAATTTTGTAAAATTACCTATTTTCTAACAAAATAAAGAATAATAAAACATCTTGACCTACAGTTAACAATGAACAAATTATTAAATATCTTTGAAAATTATATACTTTTCTTTAGGGTTCATTCTAATGTGAAAGACATTGTATAAAAGCTAAAGGAAAAAATAAAATCAAAATAACTCTTCAGTCCAATTCCAAAATTACTTTGCCTTAAATAAAACACCAGAACTAAAATGCTTTAAAACTTCTACAGGACTTTTTCTCTTGCATTTTTTCTTCTCTGTAACTGGAGAAGTGAAGGTAAGCTTTTGCTTTTCCACAAATGGATTTTTTTTTAAAAAAAGCGTATTTGTTAAATACACTGAGTTCTGTAAGATGGACAAAAGACCAATAACAATTCAGTCTTTGCTTGGAATGATTTTTTATACTTCTGCCTCACCCCTAATTTTGTACTGAAGAAAAACCTAGCTGATTACAGGCACTGGTATTTAAAGTATACACAATATTAATCGCCAAGAAAAGAACCGACAAAAGAACAGTGTTGTTCTGAGTAAAGCACAAACGTGGAAGCAGAAAATCATTACTGTGGTTCTAAATACACCAAAATTTGGCAAGGTATCTGGTAGGGTTTTGGATTTTTTTTTTCTGGATTTTATATCACAGAGGTGGAGTTACTTACCTGTCAATAAGAAATAATCAATGTTGAAACCTTCCAACAAAGCTCACTTTGACCAACATTAGAATTTTTGACTGAAATTTGGTTTCTGGCCTATTTATTCCTCAGCAAACATCAAAATTTCCTATGGGGAACGAACATACACCTCAAACGTTAATTTTTTTTTTTTTTTTTTTTTTTTTAGTTGGAGCATGAAATATCCTTACTCTATAGTATCTCTGCAGTGTTTTTCAGGAATAATAGCTTTGGTGTGTGTTTTTTCTCTCCAGTCTGCATTTTCCTTAAATGAGTAACTCCTCCATTGCAGACTGCAGGCACCCAACTTCCCTGGTACACAGCTTGCTCCCAGGCAGCACCTCCCAGGCTGCCCTCCCCATCTCAGCCCATCGGGCTGCTCTGGGTGTGCTGCCCACCAGGCGGAGCGATTCAGTCCTCTGACTAAGTCACGTCAAAAGATTTGCCCCTTCTGACATATTCAAAAAAAGAACTGGCAAACTTTTCGCTCTTTCAGTGTTTAAGCATTCCAGACTCTGATCCCTTCTGGACTTGGCAGACTACCTAGAAAATAAATGTTATTGCCTCACATAAGATAGAGCTGACCAGACAAGCAGGCAGGGATCTTTGGACAAACATGAGTTTTTGCAAGGAAAGGTCTGTCCAAGACCAGCCTTCGCCCTCACGATCAGTGCAGCTGCTCCCCGCTTGTGGCTGCAAGGGAATGGGATGCTGTCCCGAAGGACAAGCGGTTCAACTGGATACACGTTTAAGCAGCGGGTGGATGCAGGCAGGAGGATAGAAAGCAAGAGCAATTTGCTTCTCTCTCCTTCCTCATGACCAACAGGAAAAAAAAGACTTCTAACAAGAAGAAAGATCTAGGCTCCCTGTTATCTGCTCTTACTGGGGTATTTCTCACATGTGAAACTTTGTAATGCTGACAAGACTAGTAAGAAACACAGTTTGCAAAAAGATTCATTTTCCAGGTAAAATAATCCAATTTTTAGTGCTAATTGCGAGAGTCACAGTGAACAGCATGAAATTGCCCATCAATACCCAGTTTCCCTCCACACAGTTTACTATAGTGCTACCGTGCTGCAGTTTTATTAGCATAATTCTTGTAATACTGGACACATCATTGTCACAACATTTTAAATCTGCATTAAACAAACACACAAAATGCCTGTTGATGCCAAACACAATACAGCCATTAATTTAGTTCTAAGGTACAAACTAAAAAGATAAAATCAATACCTAAGAAAATAAGCAGATATTTTTGAGGAGGGACCTGTGTTTATTTTCTGCTGTACCCAAAACGGGGATGACAGTTTTTGCTTTACAGGGTGAAGATAACATAAAATATCTAAAATAAATGGGTCAAAATTCTACAGACTTTGTAATATTTAATTGCATTCTTGATTTTGCAAGGCAAAAGCAATCCTGTGACAAAGTGTCAACTATGAGCTATTAGATGAAGAAACGTGACATGGCAAAAGGGACGTGACTGCTGGGGATTACATCACAGCAATGAGTGTCCTGTTTGACTCAACTACTTTTAATCAGAAATAAGTTTGTGTAAAGTGCCCATGAATTCATAACTTGTAAAGCTAAAATTGGAGGGGGTGGAAGGGGTGGATGGGGAAGGTCAGTTGCTTCTTTAGGGGAGCAGCAGTCTGTGAGTCTTCTCCAGTGGTATATTTTGTATTCAGTACAATGCTATGAAGCAGCTGATCCTAGCAACTTCCAGACAATAGACGTTATTCTCTTCCCTAGTCAGTTAAAAAAAAAAAAATCCTCTATATAAATGCTGCTGCTCATTACCATGAGGATGATAGCTATTTTAAAAGCAGAAGGAAAAACATGGGCATCTTACAAGTTTATTTAGAATACTCAAAATGTAAAGTATTAAAGAAATCTCAGTGAGCGCTACTAAAGCTAAAAGAAAAATGTTAATAAATATCAGAGCAATTTTTTTTTTTCAATTATAGGAAAAAAATATGAATGCGCCTCAAGCACCTTCATTTATGACAACTATCTCATTCATGGAATTAAACAGGGAATTCATGGAAGGACCACCCACATTTGCAGTGATACAGTATATTATGAAAGCATAAGCTGATTTAGGAAGTCCATATTTTCACTTAGATAACGAGTATGTTAGCTTTTTCCTGACCATGCAGTATATCAGAAAGCACAACGGCAATAAAAGAAAGTGAAAGAAATCTGTCATGGTGGTTGTAAGTCATGCAAGAATAAAGCCTGATGGATGTGAGAGAGTCTCTTTGCAGTGACCCTTCTTTAGACATACTGCTACCATTACTGATGGGAGTAACTGTCCTAAAATAAATGATTGTCACTGATAAGACAGAATGAATAGACAAACAACTACCTGATTGAAATTCCCTTGTTTTTTGGTTTGGTTGTTTTTGTTGTTGTTGTTGTTTGTGTGTGTGGTACTGTTTAATCACTGATTGATTGACTGATTGACTGACTGACCAATTTGAAAGCAGGTTCAGCTTCTGCCTTTGCTTTGGGTTATCTTGCTGACAACAGGGGCTCAACCATAGCTGGAGGCATTTGAGATCTTCTGACCTGTATTAAGATTTGAGAGTCTTGTATTCCTGATTCTCATAATAATGAGCCAGCTAGATACAAACAATGCTCATTTTCTGTACAGATACATACACTCCACCCTCATTATAAAACTATTTTCAAAAGCCAAGGATATTGAATGTTATAACAGTAATGTCAGCTCTCATGATTTAATCATGAGGCACATGAGTTTTTCGTTTAAATTTGATGTTCTCATGATCTCAATATTTTTCATGCAAATCTTGTTATTTCTGCATCCTTTCACACTCTAGCTTAAATTGCTTGTCAATTGCATTGCTCTCCTTGAGTGCAGTGCTTCTGAGATTCACCAGTATGATTTTACACATCTATTTATAACTATTACTTTAGCATTTTATCTCTTAAAGAAGACGTTATACATCATCCAGAATCTCTTCACTGAGCCAGATGAGTTGGAAGCAATATTTCTTTTTCATTTTCAGGAAGACGAATGCAGAAACAGTTTAATTATCAATATATAAATTAGCCCAACGGTAAGACTGCTCAGAAGAACTGATGAGAGCAAAAGGACAACAGAGCAAAGAGAAGAAGGAGCATACAGGAAGTTAATTACAGTCTTGTGTTTCAAATATGCCTTACAAGAAGGAGAGGAAAAGGTATTTTATCTTTACTACACCTCAAAGCAGGAGTGTCTCTGGGGCTTAAATTAGCAGCAGCTTCTCTAACTCTGGCTTTTGGAAATTCTCTCTCGCTACCCACCCATCCTGCTAGCAGTTAGATTTTAGTGCCTTAATGCTGAAATACCACAGTCTAATTTCTGTGAGACTGAGACCATGGCACATGTACCTAAGTCATGGCAACGTTTTTGCTTCTCTAAGCAAGAATTCATCTTGCTCTTAAGAATCTTCACACTGTGCATGCATTTATACTCAGTCTGAGTCTAGCTGAAAACAAAGAAAATCAGGATGGTTCCAAGGACTCACATGCCTGGGAAAGACTGGCAGGGCTAGGGATGCCACATCAAGAAATTGGGGATTTATGCGTCATGGAACTGTGCAGTGACTGACTACCAGAACAACTGAATGGGAATATTTGATAATTAAAAGGAAAAATTATCTACGTATCATACATTTCATTATTCAAGTACAGAGTGACATTTATAAGCTTCCACAGCTTTGCTACTTCTCACTACTCTCAAAACCTAATGAAATGAAATACGTATGGTCTTGCCCTCTCTCTGTCAATTTGTCAGTTCTCTTAAAAAAAAAATAAATAAATTGGTCAAGATCAATCAAATGGGCAGAATAGGGGAGATCTCCAATGGTCTGTAGATGAGACAGGTAGATTAGGATACAAGGCTGCAGTATCCCCCCAACACTCAGCTGCCTGTTTGGTCTGTCACTCAGCAAATGTGTAGTTCGGTGCCATCTGCAACGCATGCTGTTTCTTGCCTTGTCTGTAGTTAGAAAACTCAGGAGGAAGCACAAGATACTCTGTGGATTTTGGGATGCAGAAGTCGGGGATCAGAGAGACAATGGCATAGGCGACACAGGCAGGGGCTGAAATTACTGTTGTCAGAGCACATAAGACATGGATCCACAAAAAGTGATGATTCTTTAGCCTCTCCACTGATAGAATAGCATCTTATAAAATAGCAGCAACTCACACTTTGCCTAGTGTGTCATTCTGAGAGGTTTCCACATCATCTGCTGTCACACCATAGCAATATTTCCTACCAGTTCTGGATAGGAAGAAGTTCTTTGTATTGCTACCTATTTGGAAAAATCAGATTAAAAACCCACTAGCTCACTTTTCTTTATAGGAAACATTAAGCATAAGCAAACGCAGGCTGTGTACCTTTTCATAATTTTAAAGGAGAACTATGCTCTTGTGCAACTAGTGTAGTTCTAAGTAAAATTATGACAATATAAGATGATCAGCACAACTCCAGATTAACAAAACATCTTGCTAAAAGAGAAACAGAAGCTTTGTGTATATATATACAAACACACACCCCTACAATGAATCTTCCTCTTTCATACAGCAAACATTTTTTACTAAAGATGCTCTAAATGAATAAAATCACTGATGAGAAAGAGGGCAGAGCAAAAATAAAAAGCAGTAAAATTGCTGAGCATCAGCAAGAGATAAAGTATGACTTATTTACACATGGGCCACAATAATTATTCCATAGACTCCTTTCAGGCTTGTCTAAGCAGATTCTTTGTGCACAAAGAGAAAAAGAAAAAAATAGAATACTAAGTCAAAGCACACATCACTAACCCTGTCTGGGGGCGGGGGAAATTTGTGATTAAGTTTGTCCCACTGGATAAGTTTGTCCCCCTGGCTAAGCCTGGCAAAAGTAATCCGTTAACCATGTGGTCTTTCTATTACACCTCTTTACTTGAGTACATCTGGAAAAATCTGTCTTTCATTGCAGTTTTGGAAATAATGAAGGTTAGGAATTATGAACTTAAAAACAGTCAGAGATCTGCTCAATTTGTGCCTGAGGAAGGAAAAGACAAAAAGTGTGAACATATTAATTTATTTTGAATGAGCTCCATAAAAATTACCTACTTGGAATAAAGACAGCAACGGTCCTTCCCCCACCCCCAAATGACTGCTCGCACACAGTGTGGTTCAGGGCTTCTCAGATGTGTAGGCAAAATTGATTTTTACTGCTCCAACAGGTGTGTGCATCCAGGGGTGCAGCTCAGACTTGGGACAGGACTCTTCCACCACAAGAAGGGGAGACTTAGGGGAAAAGAGCAGAAGGGAACCAGAAATCAGGAGAAAGCCCTCGAAGTGTCAGGCACGTTGCTCCTTCCATCACTGGAGCTACGTTAGGGTAAGAAGGGTGATAGCCCCATCTCTCCTTTCCTTAATCCCAGTCCTGTCATCAACACCAGCCGTGCTAGGAGCCCAGGGTGTTGCTGTCCTGGACTGCGTGAATGGTGCCTTTGTCATGGCAGAGGGACATCCCTCGCAGCCCCAGGGATGCATGGCTCTCCCCAGGCTCTGCTGGAGGAGAAAGGGAGCTGAAAACTGGGCTGCCTTCACCATCCAGGAAAAAAAAACAGGACAAAAGCAGAGCAACGTAGCGTGACAGAAGAGGGGGTGCCTGCTCAGTGAGCTAGGACAATGGCTTGTAGAAATCTGTCAGAAATATCATAAGGAAAAGTATAGAGTTATTACCGTTCCTATAGTCCCTAGGATCCCTCGGTGGCAGAACATTTTCAATGATTGTTTCTGTTTGGTGGAATCAATTATCTCCTGATAGATTCTCCTTCCAAGTTTAAGATTGCATTTAAAAACTCATCTGCTTTCTGAATTCTTATTGGGATGTTTTGAACTGTAGATTTTTTTGGAAAAGGATTTCGTTTATGAATCTCTTCATATTTCAAAGTAGTTGCCAAACCTATTTATGTGTCTGCATGTTATAAACTGTTCTATATGCAGTATACAATTTAACTTGGATATCTGATTTATTAAGAATGGTTTGATATGCTATCAAAGTGAGAAACAAAAAGACAAAGCTGAGAAAAATGAAGCTCATTAATGTTTATGTATTTTTAAAATCACACTTGTGCCTTGAAAGCTTGATTTATTATTTCAATAGACATTCAGACATGCTAGAAACAGTATTATTATTAATTTTATTCTAAAAACCAAAGTGAAAATAAGGGCGGGGGGGGAAGGCAATAAAGGATAAAATTGCCCTTTTTATTTGTTCATTGTTGAAGCAAGCAGTCTTATAAGTAACCAATATTATATATGCATAATACAATTCTTTCTGAAGGATTCTTAAATGCTTCAATAAAATATGAATATATCTTGAATGACATACTAATGCCTTCCTTACTCAAGCAAATCACTCTGAAAGTTATTGGGCATTTGACTTGTTAATTAGAAAAAATAGCTGATCAGGACCTTATTCTGGAGGAGGACTTTAGACTTGGTCTATTTGTGTAAATACATGGTTCACAGAAGACGCTGTCACACTCCACCCCAGCACTGCCTGTCCTTGTCAAAGAGCTGTAGCTGAGAGGCAATCTGGAGCCCAGGTGCACATTGCAATTATGGACAAAGCCTTCCCACCATCTTCAGACAAAAAGATGGTTGATCGCCTTTTTTCAGCTCTGTGCCTTGCCCTTGCCGTCTATGGCTCTGCTAACTCCCAGAGAACAACAAGTGCATTTGCGTAAGTTTGCTTTTGAAAACCATCTTGAAGCTAGAGTGGATGTAAGCTGAAACGTTCAGACAGCCTATAGGCATCAGCTGCAGGGAATAGATTACGTGGCACACTCAATCCATAATTAATGTTGTATGTGCATTTATTTTATAGCTGCCAATTCTGTGCAGGGACGGAAGTACTTTCCACTATGGATAATGTAGAAGGGAAAGATTAACACGAAGATGGAAGGCAGGCTACGGGTTACAATGGGTGGCTGAGGACATTGTTGGGCCTTAATTTTTCCAGTTTTGTTGATGAAATTGTCTCCTGGGCCACCTCAGCTCATTTTTTCTATGATGTATTATTAGAAAGCCTTTGATGAGTTTCAGAAAGATCTGTCCTAGTTGCAATCACTGTTCTTCTGCATAATTACTGGCATTGGTACCAATTCTGCTCTCAGGTCTTCCTCCCACTGGCACTTTCATAACATCGTCTGTTCCCAGAAAACCCCATCCATCTTAGAGGACTACAGCCTGCACTCACGCCCCTCCAAGGAGCCTCTGCCCGCATGCAGGCTGAATTGGTGTGGGCAAACTCATACGCGTATGGGCAAACCACCCCATATTGTGTAAACTCTAGGAAGAACTACTGCATCTGCATCAGTAGGACCATGGTCCACCATCATGGCTCTCAGGTGCTACTGCAACACACACATGTAGTGCAATACAAGATGCAGTTAGCATTTTAAAAATTAAATTTTTGTTGCTTAATGTTAAAAAATGTGTAGTAACAGTATTTAGAAATCGCCTTCCCTTGCAAATTTTTTTTTTGTTAGACACCATTTCTCCATGTAAGCATTTCGCTGTGGGTGGCATATTATTTGCAAAAAGCAAATACAAAAGGGAAGAAATCACAGCTAAAGTAAATTATTTTATATAACTTTTCTCTCCAACAGCACACTTCTTCTTTCTAAAACCTCTCTTATAGAAGGCTCGCCACAGTCCCTACTGCAGAATGTTATAGCATAACACAATCATTGCAACACCTTATTAAGTGATAGAAGGTTTTGTTTGCTTTTTAAATCTGGGATCTGAATCAGAAGATACGTTCCTAGATTATCTGATTTCCATAAGTGAAGTACGCTTTGTAAAACTCCTAGAAACCAATGGAAGTTTTAAATTAGAGAACCAAAGTGATATTACAGGAAAAGCCAGAGACCTATTTTTGGCAATGCTAAGCATTTACAAACTGATAACCTGTCTGAAAAACATCAGGCCCTGGGAACTCCAAAAACCCCCATGCTTACAGGGCCCAGCTACCTCACTCTCTTAAATAGTGTGCTGTTTTTCAAGAATACTTCCTATTTTGAATACTAATTTGCTTTTATTTATGCATCGATAGTTGATTATGTGCTATGTCCATTATATAGTACTTCATCTCAAAATAAAAAATGGCATTGATGACACTTTGTTAGCAAACATCTGGTGAAGGAAAAATAATAATTCTTTTCATGCGACAGAGCACAATGTTTCAGACTCAAAAATTTCATTTAAAATAAATGTTCCAAAAAACAAACAAATCAATATTCCAAGGATGTAAAAAAAGTCAGAAAATGTTCTTGCCGTGTGAATTTAACATCGCCCCCGCTGCCTAATGTACTGAGCCCCTCAGCTCCCAGGACAGCTACCCTTACTATTCATGGGCTCCTCTTCAGTTCTGGGGACCAAATTGCACCTAAAGGATCTGACAGTACAGCTGTTTGCCGATTACAAGGCACTCTGGCACATCTCAAGATGAGATGAAAATCTTCCAGTCCTCTTCACTAAGGGACTTATTATTTCCCAGGCCTTTCCTCTATAGCATAATGAGAATAAAAGCTTCTGAGATTCACAGATCTTACCCAAGGTACAATAATGCATAGAAAACAGCATCTCTTTTCTTCAAGTAAGAGCCCAAAGATTTTACAAAAGGCAAGGGAAAAGGAGCTAATATTAGACAAAGGAGGCTATTTTCCCTGATAAAAATAAATAAATTAATAAATCCGAATCTGAGCCCACAAGAGATTTCAGGCTTGAAAAATACATACATTTGTGCTGAGACATGGAACCTCTAAGGTGCTTCATTATTGGCATTTAAAGCTACTTTCAAGGAACACCTGGACTTGAGTAAGCAGTATGATCAGACAATGTCAGCAGGGGCTGGCAGATTTACAGAAGAGCACTACACATGCAAAAGCCATTTTAAAGCTGAAAACTGCATTGTCAGCAAACCATTTACAATAACTTAAGTACCCCGAAGTACATTATTTTTAATGCTAGAGCTTTTCTATAGGTGATTCAATACTCATCCAGTCTGATTCCTCAGACTGGGCATGGTTTCTGTTCTTGTCACAATTTTATTAGCAGCTTTCACATTCATGATTCCAAATATGCTTTTCTGTATGTTCTTTGTCTTACAGTATTTTTACAATTACCTATAGCAACAATTGCTAAAATTTACAATTTTCTCCTACCCAATAGTATGATTCCCAGGATGCAGTCATTTGCCTTATGCACTAAATTCGAGGATGAAGGAGAAAGTGTTTGGTGGTCACTGCCTTGTTTGTGTTCCCACTTGGATTACTGTTTGGAAAGCCTGAGCTTTCTGCAGTGTTACTGAGACTGTGAAGTAATTGCCAAAACTCGAAGACGCTGTAAGCTTTTCTATTTTCCACGTAGCCAAAAATACTTGATAAGCCATTTATGCCTATATGGCTGTCATTATGCCCAGGAAGAACTTGCACTGATCTAATTAATAACACTGCTTCCAGATAGTGACGCTTAAGCAGAGATTAAAATTGCTTAAAGATGAGTACGAACACTATTTCACAGATGGGGGAAAAATGATTTGATGAATTGGTTTGCATAAGACTTCACAAAAAGGAAGGAAAGAGCAAATTTATCTGATTCAGATCTTAGTTATTTTTATATTACTACCATATTCTCGTCTTTAAATATCTCTATACGTATCTATTGCACACACAAATACACACATATCTATAAGGATCATTTAAGTTAAGAAACGTGTTCCAGAAAAATATTGTTCTCAAAGGAACTAATATTCATGTATATATCTTGTGCGTCAAACTGTGGGAATAACAAGCGTTATTTTGGTGTCTAAATATAAAGTGAAATGCAGTCATTTGAGCAAGTAACATGCTCCCCACACACCTCTTTCTGTCAGCCCTGGTTTCCCGTCACGTACCATATATTCAGACTGTGTTTTCAAATACAGGTACAGGGAAAAAGAAGAAAAAGGCACAGGCCAAAGTTACCTTTTCCAAGTAGGAAAATTGAAGGGCATCTTCAGGACAGTGATGAATTCCTCCAGAAGGTAGGAGGATAGGGCATGTACACACAAACACATATTTCTGCATGCATGTGGAGTGATAGAGGACCAGTTTAGTCATATTGGCATGCCCATATTGGTAGCAGGAATCACCTATTAATTATTTTCATGCTTTATACAATGTTAGAAGAGTAGCAGTCTTCAGTGTGTTCCATGTTGTTGCAAAAAGCTTAAAGAAAACAAATCAAATCACCAACACATTTGGGGACTTTCTCCAATCCAACAAGAAGACAGGGATGGGCATAGTTTGTGCAAAGCTCTGACCCAGTCCAAAAATCTTTGCATTTAGAAAGAATTCAAATATCTAAGGCAAAGGCAAAAAAAACAAACAAAAAATCCTGAGTTGCTCCAGAGAATGCATTTAATTTCTCATCTATGATTGCTGAACTGATGCATCCTTTACTCTCACAAAAATGTTTGTTTGCCCATAGCTTCCAAACACCACTTTATTTATTGAGTCAGTTTGTTGACTTGGTTCAGGTTCAGACATAAATCTGTATCCTATATCCACACTGCTACTGTGCTTAAAAGTAAGTAATGAATGCTGCACTTCCAGATAAGCATAATGAATACCAAACCTCACAAAACAGCTGGATGTGTACGTAGTTGATGAGAAAGAACAACGCTCTGAGACATGATAACCTTTCCTGTTTATTCCACAAGTCTACCTAATATTGAGTTGTATTTATATTTCAGTATCTTCTCATATGTAATGCACAAAAACTTGAATTCCAGATGGACATCCAAATCATCTGGCATTTTTAAGCCATAATTTTGAATTTCTTAAATGAACTCTTCCTCATTATCAATCTTTTTACAACATTACTCAGAGCCCTGCAATAAACTCCAGGACATATTTTCTAAATTCAGAATTTAAGTTGATCTCACAGAACATCCCTGAAAAACCTCGCATACACAAAGTAAATTTGTGCATAGAATAGACAAATGCACAAATAATTACTTTTTCTTGTAAATACAAATGCATATTTTGTAGGCATAGAAAAATCATTTGTCCACATTTTGCGGGGGAAGATTCAGACACCAAGTTAAAAATGTACTAGTTTACTTAATTGCATCCTGTTCTTCAGTTAAAGAACCATAACCTCTATTATTCCTGCCCATTAAAAGAAGTCAATATTGTCTTGAAGGCACACGTGAAGCAGGAACTGGCATAACTCAATGAACTAATGTATTTGCAATGTTATGTTGCAAACATTACATTTCTGCCCTTTTTGTCCACCTGATTTAGGGCTCAAGCTGGACTACATGCTACTGGTATCCAACACAAGCATCCTTTTCCCAGATTATGCAGGCACCCAGATCCTGGCAGCGCCGATTAGAAAACCATCAGAATAATGCTGCTGAAGTGCAGTATCACAGTACTTGCGAGATGAACACCGGGCACCTAAGGGGGAGGTCTGCCTATAGTCTTTTGTCTAGTTTTAACAGAAGTTTGGTGCAGTGGCATGTTGAGCTAGAGGAGTCATGACTTTCAAATGCAAGTGTTCTGCCTTAAGAAGAGAAGGCAGGAAAATGGGGGGTGAGTGGGAAACCTACCTCCTGCTAAGCAAAATAGTCCTTTGAGAACCATCTGCAACATGTAGTCTGAAGTTCTGGTTTTCATGTTCCAAATTTGACATGAGAGAGGTTCAGACTGTCCCAAAGTCTGCTGTTTTTGCTGTCATCAGAACAACACATTAAAGAGTTTTGCTCTCTGTGAAGGAGGAGTTCATTTTTGTCCCTATGGATCTTCAACCCCTTTGCACTCTGATAGCATATCTAGTGAACTGGAAATTATACCAGTTTCAACAGTTGCTGCAGAGCAAGACTGAGCAAGAAGAAATGTTTGCAGCCATCAGGGAATTAGAGAGAAGACTAACTACTACACTGGGCTGAGACTTATTTTTAACTAAAAATATCAGAGATAAATTATGGTTTTGGGCCTTGAGAACACAAATTGAACACCAAGGGACAAGATAAAAAAACATTTTTTTCTCCTTTTTTTTTTTTTTTTTTTTTTTTAAAATGGAGAAGCAAGGAAGTTGTGATGTAGTATTTACTCCTTGGCCAGAGTCATAAATCATTTGGATCTTAGACTGATGCAATACCTTTGCTACTCTTATGGAGCAAATGTATTTTCCCAAATGGTGCTTTGTGGTTTGTTTCATGCACCTCTAGAATGCAAAAAATTATGCAAGACTTGACTTCATTTAGAATTATTTTCCCAATCTTTTATTTTAGCGTTCTCTTCTAACACATGCTCCCCTCATATTTCAATTAAATGCATCCCTTCCTAACATGAATGCAAAGAAAAAGCACAAGAACAGACAACTATAAAAATACTGTTAGGACTTGAAACTCGTTCACTTTGCTCCTACACACCTTGTCTCTTCATCATTCCTCTCTCACTGAACTTAAAACCCCTTGGGACCAGATCAGACACTTATTTTGCATTAGTACACCACTTGGCACATTTGATTTCAATTGTTCCTTTCGCACTCTTACAATCTTCTACTTGCTGGAAGATCTGTAAACTCAGTCTCCATAACAAAAGTCAAAGATCCAATTGATAATCTTCTACATTGCAACACTTCGTATTTCTGCATCTCCAGACGTTGTATTGCCTTATCCACTTTATGAATCCCTCATCTTTTCAAGTGTAGGACAGCAAGTCAAGGTCACTGCTGCCTTTGTCTTTTGACTTAACAGCACCCAGAACCTATTTCTACTACTGACAGCCTCATATAAAATTTTGAGGAGACCTACAGCTGCTGAAGAATCTGAATAGGTCTCAGAGAAAGCACACCATGTATTTATGCCCTGAAATTACATTAGAATGGTATATAAATTTCTGATAGAAGATTTGTTTAACTGACATAATACACTTTTCAAAAAGGCATCCATAGGCTTTTTCTCCTTTGCTGCTTAACTATCTACAGTTTTGCTTCAAACACTACAATAAGATACTGAACGCTCTGTTAATTGCACAGGAGTCCACTAGCACCAAGCGACAACAGTAGCTGCAGACATACAAACCAAAGTGACATTGTGGCATACAGTCTTCATTTCAGTGACTATTTTGTAAAAGGCACTCATGTGAAAACTTTATAGTATATACAAAGGCTCTACAAAACAAAAATAAATCAGAGTCAAGTTCTCAGACAGCAACACATGCTGGTGAAGTCTTGTTGTGCACATCAGTTACAATTAGGAGGTCGGCTGGTTATCAGACTGATCTGTGAACTAGAATGGAAACTGCTCAATCCGATTGCATTCATGTCTTGTGCTGGTAAAAACACCTATTACAGAATGGCATTGGAGAGTTTTCATACCCATGTTAAGGCTGAAGAGTATAAGGATATTTTTCATTATAACACCTGTACCCATACAACAACATTCACAATCTGACCATTATTCAATAATCCACAAGTTTTGCCTAATTAACTGTGTATATACACTGCCATAATTGTATTTGAATTTTCAAGGACAAATGTTACTGTTCCGAGTTACCTCATCTACCTAGATAATCTTGTGCAAAACAGCTGAAAAGCATTTTCAAAACAGAATGGTATATAGCTAGCCTTGCTATAAGAAATGGTAAGATATAAAGGATTGGAACATCCAGCACAACTTTATTTTTCTGCTCTGGTAAACACCAACAATTTCAAAAAGTCAGCAACATGCTGAGTGGCAACAGAAAAACTGGGCTGGAAGGGAGGGCTCGTTGTGTTTATTTAGATTATAATACTAATTAGAATTCCATATTATGCATTTACATTGATTAGTTACGCACATTTATTATAGGCAACAAGCTTTTTCTAATTGAATAGTGTGCAAGCATTTACTGACTAAAGAAAACTTTAAAAGACAATTGAGTTGGACAATAAAGAATTATTTTGCTGGGACAAGAGAAAAATGTGGAAGATGCCAAAGGCAGCAAGAAAAGGCGAGGGATATGTGATGGAGAGGGAACAGAACTACGTCAGCTGGAAAGGAGCGGGAAGCAAACAGCAAGCAGAATCAGAATGAGAGGGAGGAACGGGAAGACCAAGAACAGAAGTTTCCCTCAGGGTTAGGAGAGCAACGCCGAAAGAAGGGGAGATCTGAGCATCTGAGCTGACCACTTCCGATCTGACGCTTCCTTTTTCCTCAGTGGCTCTAGGGGCACCGGAGTCTTAAAAGCTGTGCCCAGAGGAGCTCTGGCATTAAGAAAATTTAAAAATGGCCCACTGCTCCAGAATAGGAGCCCTGCAAAATAAGAAACTACTTGGCTACAACAGTTCTGCTGACTGATCCAGTGCACCCAAATTAAAAAAGTAAATCTGTTACTACATTTTGACAAAAACCAAACCAAACCAAAACCCCCATAACTATAGATTCAAGAATCTTTTGTTTCCTTACGTTCTTTTATTAAGGCAAAGTTTTACATTCTCTTGAGAATGTATCTCACAATTAAACGACACCAGTGTTTTCTCCCAAAATGCTACTCTAATGTTACAAATTCTCTCTTCTGCTGTAGGTGCAGTCCTGAGGCAGTATGCCGATTGCCTTTTGCATTTTTAAAGAGTATCCCCAAAATAACACCCCTGTTCACAGCTGGTTTAAACATATTCATGTGCCAAGTCCTTAAATGACCTCTTCTCTTTCTGGAGAAAAGTAGTAACAACAAAGCATGTTGTTTAAACATTTGCTGCATTCCACCTGATTATACTGACGATGCCATGCAAAACTGAAGTGTCTTATTTTCCCTCCAAAGTTTCCCTTGCCTTTGGCTGATTTGGTCTCTGTTCAACTGGACCATTACAAAGATCTGTGCTCTGAGGCTCTTCAAAGCACAGTAAAACATTTCTGGCTTTATGACAGTTACCTCTCAAAGAATCATGAGTTTCCAGCAAATCTTTCATGTGTGTTTTTTCCTCTCCCTACAAATTATGGGTGAATCTAACTCCTCCCTGCCCCTGGCCCCAATTGACATCCTCAGTTTTCTTTTATGATGTGATTTTATTTTATAGTCAGATACAGTACTTCTCTAAAGCAAGTTGTAGATTTGGCAGGAAGTATGCTGCTTCCATTATCATAGAAACTCAAACTAGCTGTAGATAATGCAAAAAGAGTTCAAAAAAATTGCAGTAAATGTCTATTCTTATCAGACCAATTCTGTCCTTCCTTTTCGCTTTCCCCAGAAGATTACCCGTTTATTCAAGTAGTAAGAGCAGACATACAATCAGCCGAATGTATCATTCTGTCACCAGAGAAGGCACCGTAACATATTATGGATTACCTCAGACTAACAGAAGATTACAATCAGCTAGCTTGCTTGGACACCAACAAATATTTCACTGCAGCTGCATAGAAGACAGGACACTATAACTTGCTTTGCTCTTTGGCAGGTTTGCAGAAGGGTGTGGATACAGTTAGCTAAGCTAGTCTTTTAGTTATTTTTCTGCATGTGACTGGTTCACTCCAACCACAGAGTAACCAAAATACATGCTCAAAGCAGTATCTAATATACTTTCCCCTACAAGAAGTGAAGAAATGATCTCAGTGTGTTGTACACGTGACATCTCACATCATGCACTCATGATCTTCATCCTAGTCTCAGAAAGAAAGGTAGGATTTTGCAAGCTGAGTTACTGTCTAAGCTTCATTTCTCAAAAAACTGGATGTATTTGATGTTTCTAAAGTCCGAGTTGAAGATAGTGTTATATTCTTGCAAATGTTTCTGCACTCCAGTTGCAGTTTATGTTCCACAGCTGCACGAGCAGTTCTTCTCCTCTTATTATTTACACTTCTGCTTTCAGACAAGACCTGACCCAAAGCAAAGCTGCTTGCTTCTGGGGCTGGAAGCTTCATGTGAGCTCTTGTGTCCCTTAGATTAGGTCACACTAAGGGGCACAAATTTGCAGAGTGAGATTTACAAAGGAAAGTCGGGAAAACAGGAGATGGATACAATAAATCAGGAAACAAACAACATGATAAAGAACCTATATACAGGATTACTAACATCTTTCTCTTCACAGCTTTGAAAGTATCATCACGTTGCAAAAACACACAGTCATGGTATACTATGTACTGATACTTTGGAGATAAGAAAAAAGAAAATCTGAGTACTATCCCCCCCCCAATTTTTTGTAGAACATAAAGTGACAAAGATATATCCCAGCAATACATATATTCATGACTAACACCCACAACACCTGTGTTTATTTTCATATACCACTCTTACCACTGCCATCTTTGCTCTATTGGTAATTATTGGTAAGGATGTCTGCTATTTATTCTGGCAAGGTTGTCAGCTAATCATCCTTCAACTTTCTTTTGAGCGGGTTGGATGTATTAGCCTGGCTTACCCCCCAGCCCTTCTTTCTGAGAACTAGCACACAAACTCATCCCATCAGATACTGAGCAGCCACCCCCAAGTTACATATTAGTTTTATAATACCTTACACATACTAATATATGACTTTGATAGCAGATCAGTTAACTCCTGTCTTTACTGAAAACAGTAGGAACAGTGCAGTTAGTAAGCTGGCTACGAGTTAGAGAGGCAGAAAGAAACCCTTAATATTAACAATTCATTCACTGATATTCCACCAGGGATCCCTTATATACGACATCAGTATATAGGGCCACTGCATGGACAAGCTCAGAGTCCCATTAAATATAGCAATGATTAAACATACATGGGAAATAGAAGAAAGAAAGAAGAAAAGACAGTTTATTGTATAGAGGTGACTGCTTGGACCTTAACCTCGCAGGCTGTTCCACAAGGGGAGACTTCTGCCTTTTTGAAGTCACATCACTGTTATGATTCCCCAAATATGCGTCCCCAACTGATACAGTTTAACAGAATTATTTAACTAGTCTTGAGAGTATTTATATTAATGGCTTTAGAAAACTGCAGAGGAAACTCTCTCTTTCTTTCTTTCCCTCAAGGTCCGTCATGCCAGGAAGGCAATACATTCCAACTTAAACCACATGGTTACACAGCAAAAGGAGACACCACACTGCAAAATTTGTCACTGTTGTAGTAGATTAGGCTGTAAAGTATCCATTGCAAAATGTATAAAAGCCACGCACAATCTTCTCTTTTATGGCTCTTAATCCATGTTTGAGTTCATTGCTGTAGGCCTGCGTTACACTAATGGGGACTCCTACAAATGAGCAGATTCTCTGAATTCAAGAGTAATTATGCTAATGGGACTACTAGCACTAGTTGTAGAGCAGTAGTAATACAAGAATTGCACATAAACCGTATATTTCCATGCCATTCCATGAGTTACTTGCTCCCAAATGAAAACTGCTGGTAGTCTGTGTTTATTTATGCTTTGAAGTAGATCATACTTTGTTTCATTTCTGACACAAAAGCTTCCCTCGAAAGTAAAAACATTTATTTATTTCAATTGACCCTGCCTTGAAATAATCATGGGATTTGTTTGTTGGCCAAAAATGTTTCAAAAATGCTTGTGATTACGGAGCTAGTAGAAAGCACAGGATCTGGGAGCTTTTTCTCCAAGCTAACTGTTCTTATTTATAAAAACAAACTCCCCTCCCCCAGCTTCCATGGCCAAATTTTTTGAAAAATCTAATTTTTCATTGCTTACAGTGGATCTGTTTGATTTGACCCCAAAATTGCAGCTAAACCCAAGCTTTTTACTTCATGGTATATGCAATAGTTTTCGGATACTAACAGTTATGCCATTCACATGGAGAGTACACGTGTACTGCTGGGTACAGGTGAGGAGGAAAAAAAAAATCACCACCACCCAACCCAAAAAACACATCTTGCCAAATCAAATCCACCAAATAGACTCATCACTTATAATTGGCCCTGCTGTGCATATAGCAAGTAATGCAACTGTGTGCTATTGCTCTGTAAGGGCTATTTATATACTGTGACACACTGAAATACTCTGCTGGAAAAAGGAGTAGTCTAAAACAGCAAAGCCCTGTCTCACAAGTAAGCTGTTGTCTGGCTTTGTTAGCATCAGGGAAGTCTAAGAAGGACCGACACCTTTATGTGATGCAGAGAATTAGGATCAAAGCAACCCTTCCGCGATCTGACATTGTTTTACACTCTGAAGTACATTGACCCTTTTAAATTTGTTTACTATTTTGACCTTTCTAAATTAAACCCTTACTTTTTTTTTTCCTGTAGACAGTAAAACACAGACAAAATTGCGAACTAGGTGTAAACTGATCAAAGATTCATTAAGAACAAGACAAATAGCATATCAGGTTAAATGTACTACACCGTTAGACAGTTTAAGCAGTTGCTTCAGTAAATTGAACCTCACGCTGCAAAAGTAAGGCTTAATAGATAGAACCACCTCCCTAAGAAGTCAGAACAAGTCAGGTTTTACATAGCTGATACTTCTGTATTTGAGACATTTCATACTAACACAATATATTAATATCTAATACACACAATGCCACATTAAAGCGATGAGAACAAGATGGGGAAAAAAAGGTAAAGAATGAGACACTTAGTTAAAAGAGTCAATACAGGTCAAGGCTTCAGAGGAATTTAATACTGCTGCTAATCACCACGTCATCCATGTAAAACATACAGACGTAAAGTCACAGTTTGGCAATAAATTAGCCACAACACGGTCAGTGGAGATGAGAAAGAAAGGGCTCTTGTCTACGTTATTTCTCCTATTTCTGTACTAGGAAATGAGAAGCCAAGTGCCAGTGTTAGCTTCCCGCTGTCAGTATGCATACATGGAAGCAAGTAGGATTAACAGATGAGAGTTCCTTACAATTAATTTAAGAAGCAAAAAACAAGAGTATAGGGCCCAAAGCGAATTCCACCATCTGTATGCTGATGCAGAGCAGTAGTCCTATTCAGTAGTAAACTCACCATCTCAGTATCTTTGGTCCCAAACCCCTCTTCCAAGATTTAAATAGCAAGACTCTGACATGCCCAGTAAGTGATATCCCCATCAGCCAAACCAATACAGAGCATACAATCCCCAAGTCACCATTTATTGAAATATAGTCAAGGAGTTGCAAAATACAACGAGATAAATCCATTTTGAATACTGTTTCAGCCTCCCAAAGATTAAATCAGTCTAAGTTTGAGAATTTATAACCTATATATAAGGTCATGGTCAACCATCTATCTAAACTGGCTCTGCTTTGAGTGTGGGACTGGTCCAAATGAACTCCAAAGGTCCTTCCTGTCTAAATTATTCTACGTATCATCCACTTATGCCTTGCCCAACACTGCAAAGCAAACAGAGCATCAGTCCTCTTCCCTTCTTTAACGCTTCTGAACTGAGCCAGCTACTTTTGCTCCTACTACTGGTTTAAATATTAAGTGCATCTTTGAGAATGTTTTTACAAGCTTCGCAATTTGGCTTCCAAAACCCAGAGTGAGGGAGAACAGCAATCGTTGCATGAAATTTTGGTAGATGTTTTGGAAAAGATACATCTTCACAATACTTAAATCCTGAGAGTTTCTAAAAAAAAACAGCAAAAAAACCCAAAAAAACCCCCCGCCTAAACCGTGATGGAGACAGCACTTTTTAATGAAATGGACAGCAATGACTTCAAAGGGCTTTGCATTCATGAGGCAACGATTTATGGTCTGTCCTAGACTTCTGTCAAGTCCAGCAAATTTTCTCTGATTGCTCTTATTTCTATCAATGTAACTTGTCCTCATGACTTTGTGCAGGAATGTTTGCAATTTGGAGACAAACAGGCTTAAAATAAGAGGGTCATGCTGCTTTCCTCCCTGCTAGTACAACCTCAAAAAGAACCTCGCACTTTGCCTATGCTGTGCTGTATTTGCCTGCAGAGAGATTATGCTCCTTAGCATTTTCTGTCATCAGCTTCTTTGGTTACCGACATGGTGATTGCCAGCATACCCTCACGATCACGACTTGCACAGTGTCACACATTTCCAGAAGCAGCCTGGCTTTTTAGACGCGGGATCCTCAGAGCCCAAAGGCACAACCATGCCACAGTGCACAGACTGTGCGCTTGAGCGCTCACACGATACAAAAAGATGCTGAAATCACCTGTGGCTGAGATACTTTTGGGATTGGAAGCAGGAAGCCCTGGTCAGAGGTAGAGCTTATTGGGTTCGATGCAACGCCATACTAGCACGGTTACCATGCTTCCTGGACTGGAACGGGTATTGCCACACACTCCTGTGCGCTGACAGTAACAGGTACATGTATATAAGGGTACTAGCCCAAGACTTCTTTTGCAGTTTTAGTACACGCTGTAAAAGCACTATAAGACACTTCAGAAAATGTGATTTTTCAAGGCGTTACCCTTTAATATTTAAATATAATTCAATCAAAGTAAAATATCAGACTGTATGATGTATCACTAGAATAAATGAAAATATTATGAAAGAAGGAACTGTTGTTTTAGGAGATGACTGACAGGCAAAAAAAACTTGTGACAAGCACATGACTCAAATTCCTCTGAATTAAGTGCTGTTGACTACACTGATATCAACATTCCTCTAACCAGTAAGGATTCACATTACAGAGACAGACAACCCCACTGAAGACCACAGTCATCCTAGATTTACAAAGTTATAAGATCAACACCAATGGAAGATAAAGGGCTTCCATGGTAACATCACTCAAAGTGAGGCTTTCAGAAAAATAATGTTCCGCAGGAGATAACAACTGCAGACAGAGTAGATGGAAGGGGAAAAAAAAAAAAAAGAAATCTGACAGGACTAAATAACACAGAACGTGAGAAGATTTGTGGAGGTACTTTTAAAAGATGAGGATCTCTTACATTTGCATAATCTGCTTGCTCCTTTACAACCAGTCACCAGTAGAATCACTTTACTTGCTTTTCCAACGATGGTAACAGTTTTGGCGAACATGCAAGTAATCAGTGTCATGAGAACAAATGGCAAGATAGCCACGTGTAATCTTAAAAGGAGAAATGCAGAAATGTTACTTTTCTTCTCAGGTATGCATTCATAAAGCGCATATTGCCATTGAACTCGTTCAGTATCCTTTAAAGTCAGGTTTAAGACTTTATTGGGATTTTAAACCCTTGCTGTATTTTAGGAGACTGTGTTTCAAAAGGCAGTGACAACCTCAGGTTGACAGTAAAAGGGCACACTAGCAGTTAGTCACAAAAAGAGGAATATTATTTATGTATGGATAAAGCAGTTTTGCTTTATCCACACGGGCTATTTAATGCACCTCATAGAAGCATTAGAAACTTTACTGAACCATGGGAAAAGAAGAACAAACATCAGTTGCATCACTCTAAAGCTGTGTCCTGGTTTGAGGTAAAACAGAACCAATTTCCTGTTCAGTAATTTTACTTTGCAGCTAAACCTCTTCTAACTACTGAAGTTAACAGCATATTGTGCAGACACTGTTTGCTCTCAGGGTGATAAGACCTATGTTTATAGCTGATGCCCAGCCATGGTGTGCAGAGAGGCTCCTGCTTATACTTATTGCTACCAAGTGAGCTACCCACAGCAGCTCACTTGGTTATGTGCCCCACTGGAGGGTCGGAAGCAGAAAAGCATAGAGGGGTCCCACCTGCGGGGAGGAGCGGACAGGACAGGTGACCCAAAACTGACCCACAGGGTATTCCATCCCATCTGCCTCATGCTCAGTATAAAAGCTGAGGGATCAAAGGGTCAGTGCTTTTTCTTCAATGGTCAACATCCGAGGGGGACTCTGCCTGTTTGTCTGCCTTTGATCCTAATCTGTGCATTCCTGAATCCAGATTCAGAAGCCAGTTCCTGTCCATTGCCTAGTCCAGTCTGGGACTTTCCCTGTGCCTGCAAGTGACATGATCATCATGGAAGCTCGATATGATTTTGTATATATCTCATTAATGAGACAATAATAAAGTAATAAAAAGGAAATAACATAGTTTAGTTCCTTCTAAACTCGTAAGTCTCTTTCTCTCTCTCCCCACTCTCCTTGGAGAGAGAGGTGGGGGAGAGCATCTGTTGTTCACCTTAATGGCCAGTCCAACCCAAACCACAACAAGCTGGGATGGCAAAAAAAAAAAAAAAAGAAAAAAAAAAAAAAAAAAAAAAGAAAAATATCTATGAATGCTTATTTTCACTTGGTCCGAAACCGGCTTCATTTTGTCGCCTGATCAGATACTGCTTTATGCACTTTATGCACTTTTATTTAATGTGAAATATTTAACGTGGCATGCATACACATGTACTGCCATGCTTCGAAAAGTTTTCCAAAAAAAAACAACCCACCAAGTTAGACCAACATCACTATTTAAAGATTGAAAATATTAACAGTGCATCTATTGAAGCAGATGAGGGAGAGAATAGCAGTGAAGAATGCTAAAGCAGTAGAAAAAGTCCCCAAACTTTTCCTTCCTTTAATGGATGCACAGAAAATACTAAATGTACAAACTGATCAAATTGTGCCAAACATTCCTTAGTTATAACAGCATGGATTCAGTGTATTTCAGTTGACATCTGTTTTGTGACACCCTATTTACTCCTGTGGGGCTGAGAATTTGCAGCTTCTGCTGGAAACTACAGCTTGAACTGTCAAAAACGCAGACTTGGGTAGGTTCACAAAGTCCTAGGAACAGATTTTTTTTTCAGCTGGCTTATTTCTGCTTGGCAATGACCGTTTAGAATGAAACACCCAGAATATCCCACACTACTCCCTTATCCCCATTCAGCATCTATTTAGAGGTGAATCTCAAGAAAAAGGGAGTCGTTTATAGCTGACAGCAAAATCCAACTCACCCAGATGAGTATGCAAACCTGATATGAATATCAAGTAGCACATATGGCTGATATTAATTTTGCACTGAAAAAACACTAGTAAGGGAAAAACCTGCGAACACTGCCATCTTCCATCCCTGACTATCACGTGTGCTCTGACGTATGCTACTTCCACCCCCTGTATTGTGATTATAACAATACACCCCAACTATGTGTGGGGTCAAGCAATATGCTGGGATGGAAATTCTTGAGTCAATATTCCTGTGATTCTATTTGCAATGAGAAACATTTATTCTTCATTGTGATGTTAGGGTTATGTCATTACATCAGGAGCAAATCCTCCATGCTTTTTTGATTTTGATCCTTCTCAAATGCACCTGAAGGGACATGTACTCTTAGAATTGCAGTAGTTTCCATGTACTATACACTGCAAGAATCATAATGATCTTGGCTCATATTTTGTCAGCAAAGGCAAATTTCCTTTAAAGAAAGAGCTAATTACTTTTGTTTCAGATCTCCTAACTCCCTCAAGGTTGCATTGTAATGAGATTCAAAAGACTCACCAGAACTGAGTTGAAAGCACATTTGGCATTTTTAAATATGCATTCAGATAAACTTGATAAATTTGTTGATATGCTGTTATCTATCACTCTATACGACACCCTGACATGTTACTCTTTGCACAAAATCTGCCATCAAACACGCTGCACCTTTAGTAGAAAAATGTAATGCATTCATCAGGGACTAACAATATAAGAATGTGGAGAAGAAAAAAAAAAGACAGCAACAGCAGGATTGCATCAACATTCATATCACACAGAGTGTTTTACTAGATTTTGTTCTCATTAGCTCTGTGCAAACAACTGAACTAGGAGTGAAGATGCTGAATCCTATTCTTTCTTGAGCATTGTTTACCAGATCCCTCACTAACTCCCAATCAGTTCCACCTCTGCAATTTTATTGAAGGCAATGAGTTTCCACAGGTATTGTCATATACCGTAATTAGAAAGCAGTTTCACTTCAGTAAGACTTTATTGGCTTGACAAACCATACAGAGCTTATAAGTGTGTAAGAAGAAAGAGAACATCGCCAGCTCTGTCAAAAATCAAGAAACATCCATCTAGCAGAAAGTGACTTTTTCAAGACTGAGCTTTGATATCCTGTGCCATCTGTCAGCATCTGCAGCACACGGGCATTGGACGACCTCCCTTTGTATGTGTGTGAGCACTTCCCATGCTTCATCTTCATGTTTCATGTACAAGGTCCCAACTGGAAGAGCTGCAATACGAATGCTGGCTTCATATTCCTTAAGCACATTTATTTCATGCCTTGTTTTTTTTGTATGCGTGTGCATTCTATTCTCTGCCACTCTTTTGTTGCTTTGTAAGAACCCATATGAATAGTGATAACACACACACACACACAAATTGTTGTTCTCTCTCTTTGTATTTTGATTACCAAAGCGGATCATCTCAGCAACCTGCCTGAATGTTTGCTGTTGCACTCCAGTACTCCCCGAATGTCAATGACAAGCCTAGGGCTCTTGAAAGGAAAATTAACATCTCGGCTAGTCTGTCTGTAGGGATTTTGTAAGAGTAGTGTGCTTTTCATTACCAGGTATCTCTTTCCTATGAATGGAAACCATGGACGGGGACAAGCAAAAGTGTGCTTTTTTTTTTTTTTTTTTTTTTTTTTTTTCACAACTTGCTGTGTAAAATACAGTCCTTCCCAGACCAGTCAGGCCTTAAGGAAAATTACTGCACCTGATTGAACATGGGTCTTCAGTCTCCAAGTTTTTAAAACCTGTTCTTCTTTCTCCATTTTACACAAGGATTTTAGGAAATATTTTTAAAGCTTACTAGAGTTATAATCCCCCCCTCCTTTTGCCTGCCTTATTCACTATTAATAATTATGCTGAGTAATTGCTATGCTTCCTAGGACTGTGATACATCTACTCACTGACTAAGAACTTTAAGCATTCAAATGCTCCAATAACCAACTACGTTCAGTATTGCTTCATTCATACTAAGTAGCCACAAGTATGGTATCCCTCATCAGACTCAGATCTAACTGAAGTCATGCCTTTACTGTTTAAGCTGTCCCACATATTGTCATTTCTGGCTGATTTAGATCCTTCAGGGAACATGAATTTTCCCCAGCAGTTCCTTGACAAGACTTGGCAATTGCATCAATGCGAGTCAGGTTGTCACTTAAATCCTCATTTTACTCTCTTTTGCTATTGACATACGTCCCCCTCTACCATCCTTCCACATGAAGCAAACCTAGGTTTCAGTAATTCTAGTCCCATGTTTCTTAGCTCATTGAATCAACCATACGAATACTCTCTACATCATAATTAACATTATATAGTATCATAGATTATTATCTTCCAATTCTATCCTTTTTGTCCCACTGAAATCTTTGCCTCCTGGGCAATGTTGTAGATAGTTGCCTTCTAAATTCTTTAAGTAATCCAGCCACTCCTTCCTGTAGGTACTTCTGACCTTGTAATCAAATGCTAGGACAATTATCTCCTTTCTCCTTTTTGCCCATTAAACTGACTCAGATGAGGTTCTGTAAATTTACTCCTACAGGATAATTTCCTCAAAAAGTCCCGCTGCCCCCATACTTTCTTCTGTCTAAATGAATCTGTTATCAGCGTTTTCACCTTTGCCACCACCTTTACACCTTCCTGATTTCTTTTTCTTTCTTTTTTTTTTTTTTCCTGCTGCAATAGCCTCCAGACCATTAGCTTTATCTAAAGCCCTTTCACAAGGTAGATCTATTATTATTACCTGCATTTACTGCATTAATTTGCATTCAGTTAAAAATATTTAAATACATATATCTTTAAACCCTAAACACTTGCTTTTGAGAAAGCAGGCTATGTCCATACCACAGTCACTATGGTTCTGCATTAAAATATAGGCAGAGGGGCCTTCACTTGGTTTCAAAACCTCTGAATTTCCTAGAGCCATATTCAGTTGCATTAAATCATCGTAATACTATAGCATTTGTTACTGGAGGAAGGGGATGCTATCTTTCAGCAAGGTGAACTTAATTTTTAGAGCTAGGTAGAGCTAGAATAGTTTCAGGTTCAGTGCTCATGAATTCAAATGCAGGTTCCAATAGTTACCTCTCTAAAACCCTAGAAAAGTCATTTTACCCATTTATTTCTTTATGAGAGTGTTACTGCATTTTTGTACTGAAAGAATTAAGTGTTTTAAAGCATACACCATAATTTTCTAGAATTAAGGCATTTCCACAGTAAAGGTAACCTCTCTCACCTCTTTCTTCTTCTCCCCCTTCCCCAGAATCCCCAAACCCCATATGCCATCAAAATTCAGGAGAAAGGGGAATGGGTGTGCAGGGATAGATTTAGAAGTCTGTCAAAACTGAAGACAAGAAGGAAATAGTTGAGCAGATAAGTTACCTTTACGGTAAAAGAACCCACAAAAATCACACTTATGAATAATTCAAGAAAAAAAGATTCCCTTACCATAGGGAATGTATTCATGAACCTCTTTAAAAATCAAAGCTGTGGACTACAAGTGCACCTCTGCAGAGATAATCACCAGGAAAGAAAAAAAAAATATAACTCGCTAATAACATAACTCAAAGAAAACAAACCAAGACAACCTCACCTCCTTCCACTTGCAGGGTTGCTGGCTCAGCCAGCTGCCAACCCACTCCGAATGCTCAGAGCTACAGGACCCTCCTGTATCCCAGGCAGCAGATGAAACCCAGCTGCTCTGAGGGAAGCAGACTCTGGTACACCCTTTCCCACTTGAACAGCTGCTGCCAGTTATCTCATCACAAGCACGCGAGGAATGGAAAGTATCAGCTCCGTTTGCCCCTTAGAGACATAAAGGGTTCATAAAGTCCTCTGTAAGCAATTATCTTCTCAGTATTATTTTTCAGAAAACGTTGAAAGTTTCTTCCAAATTATATGGCACACAGGATTTAGAAAGAAGAAAAAGCATCCTTGGTCAAATGTATAAAAAAGATGAACAAAGCACGGTGTTTCTTTCATGAACAGGCAGAAAGCTGATACTGTTCCTCTAGGTCTTCTTTTTCAAAAATTAAAAAAAAAAAGATGTAACACAAGAGGCAGAGAAATTCTTCCCACAAAGAGCTAACAATTTCCTACTATCTCCCCCCTTAAGAACCTGAACATATTTTACAGATAAATTTTATATCCTCAAAATACCATTTCCTCCTTATAAAAGTCAATCACTTCTCTAAAGTAAAATATGCTTAGGTACACCAAATTATTATGAAAAGTAACACTGAGTAAACCAACATATTAAAATGCTTAGCTAGGCTTTTTTGTTGAAATTTAGAAAGCAAATATTATTGACAACCTGCAGACCCTTAGATTTATATTTTGAAGTCCAACATTTCACAGTAATTCAGATCTAGGATTTTAAATTTCGATCCTTCGTTAGGTTTCCTGTGTATTGAAAGATGATCTGTTATGCACTGATCCTGGAAATAATTATGCACATGCTAAATTTAATATGCTGTAAGTAATCATTGCAATGACCCTTAGTGCATATAAAATTAAGTGGGCATGTATAACCTAGCAAGTTCTAGGCCATAGTTTATTTTATCATACAATTTCTTTTTTACTCACTTCATTTAGATTAGTAACCGAGAACAAAAAGACAGGTCTTTGAGAAACTTAGAAAAATCAGAGACAAGAACAAAGAGTGTGAGTCATCAGTTTTTGCCTCCCTCTTTCTACAATGTATGGACAAATACTACTTATTAATTTTTTTTTCCATTTCAAAAAGAAATGGTCATCATAGCTATAATGATGCACTAAGAAGTGTGTCTGGTCATCTATTCACCAAAAGAATTCTCCAGGCAAAGTCCCTTGTGCTTCAGGAGGAACCCACCAAATTTGGTCACTCTCTGCAAACATAGGGATCTCCTTGTGTGAAACTCATTGCACGCTTACAGTCTGAGCAGGACCTTTTGAAGTGAAATGCTTCTGTCTTGCAATTTCACCAGAATAAGACTTCAGGTTTGGAATGAAGGCCTGAAGGCTTGGCATGGATCTGGTGAGATGGCGGGGAGGAGACCAGCTTGCAGCTTTCTGGTTTTGTGAGTATTTGGAAGCTTGGATCCTGCCAGAAGGAAGAGCCATCACAGGGAAGTATATGATGCTCTGTAGCACAAACACTTCAAGTGGCAGAACTTATGTGTCACGAATGCAAATTAAAGTACGTATTCTCTACAACAGCTCTTAGGTAACATGAAATAGTATTATAAGGAAGAAATAAGTGACAAAGAAAAAAAAGCAAGCAAAATTTCCCAGGAGCTTTTGGAAAGAAGAAATAAGCAATATTGGTCCCCACTCACTGAGGGATGTCATGGTAAGTGGAGAGAGAGTGAGACAACAAAGGACAAAAAGGAAAGGAAGAGATGCAATCAAGGGGGCTACAAACTTTGCTTTCCAGTTTCGCAAGGCATTGAAGTGTGGCCATTTTGCCTTTTGCATTCTTATTTGCAAAACATAGAGCAAAGACAAAAAGCCTGTGGAAGTTTGGCTGTGACTCACTATGTATGTAGACTGTACAAGGGCTTGTTCTTCTTGAAATAGCAAAGTAAAAAGTAATACTTCTTTGAAAAGCTATGCATAGCTTTGCAACAATATCACTGTACTTAAATATCCATTCAAGTCTTTCATAAACTTGTGCAAGCAGACTAGACATTATAAAGACTAACAGACATCAGAATTGAGTGCCAATTCTTGAAATGAAAAGAATTTTCAAAATTATGGTTCATTAAAAGCAAGACTCTTAAAGCCTTCTTGAGGACTCAAGTATGTCTTCACTATAGTCTAACAAGAAAAAAAAAAGCAACCAACCAAAAAAAAACCCCCAAAACACCTAAACCAAGACACCAAGACTTCTCAATTTTCAGCTTACTTGCACTTCAGAGCTAGTGAAAACCACCTTTATTTCAGCAAGGAAGAGGTTGAAGTTGTATTCCTTATTTTTGCACAACCAATGTATGGGTCTAAAACCCCTGGGCTCCCCAACAATCCCTGGTGATAGGGTCATTCTAGATCACTGCCACAGTTACTTTCTTGCCATGAACCTCTCTCTTGAGATGCCTATATCTCATCATTAAGAACATATAGTGCCTAGAAAGTCCAGCCTCCCCATCTTAGGACCCTGACCTTCCTGTCTTCTTCATTCCCCCAAGGCAAGTCCCTCCCTACAAGAAGTAAATAGTTCATGATACTTCCCTGTACTCTCCTTACAGGCTCCTTTGTCACCCAAAGGCTTGGAAGCATCACCTACATGCAGCAGCAGCTAAGCATGGTCTAATTTCATGCGTGAATTTCAGCTCATTGTTATTCAACGCAGCATTCAAGCATATCTGGAAACTTCAGCTTGTAGGTAAGTTCTCCTGAAATCATCAATGGGCTGCAAACATATCCTTTATATTAAGCAAGTGCCTTGCTGGACTGCATTTACCTCAGCATGATCTCCTTAATGCATGGACTTGGCATGAGCAGCAGGACTCAGTTCAGTTCTGAGCAGCCACTAACCTGTCACATTGAGCAGGGGATTACACATATTACATGTGTATACACATGCATATACACTTATATTTGGGATGCATATACATCCCACATGCATTGCTTCTGACAAGATACAAGCAGTGTGGCTCTTCTTCCAAAGGCCCAGATAATTTTATTTTAAGATATCATCAGACTGACTTGGATGAACAAAATACCAACAAAATCATTTCAAAGTCTAGCCAAATTTACCAGGTTTGTTCCAAAGACTGTGGCCTCATGCCTAATGCCTTTGTTTATATGAACAGTGATGAAACATGCACTTTCTCTACTTTACTGGCCAGATCTTCTTGAGCAAGAAGTTGTTCCGGTCCTTCAAGTAGCTCTACCATCTAGACTTTGCTTTCCTGTTAGGGCCAGGAGCCCGCTATCCTCAGACTTGGCTGGCAGCCTGGCCGCCTGCCTGCTGCTGCCTGGGAGCCATCGGGCAGCTCGCGCTTGGCAGCTGGCTGTGGCGCCCTCCCAAGCCCT
>NW_009646420.1:468664-517430 GCF_000708025.1 Charadrius vociferus
GTCGTTGCCTGCCGCCTGGCCCGCCTGCCTGCTGCTGCCTGGGAGCCATCGGGCAGCTCGCGCTTGGCAGCTGCCTGTGCCGCCTGCCAAAGCCTGTGAGGGATCTGCATGCCACTGGCCACCTGGCGCGGGACCCCCGGCTGCCTGCCACCCCTTGCCAGAGCCCAGCGACCCTCCATCCATCAGAGAGGTGCCATAAGATCAGGCTTCCCAGAGCCTCCTCTGCCGAAGCATGCCCAAGCCCTGTTCTTGCTTCAGTCTGTCCCCGAGGCCTGGGACAGCCCTGTGCCAGCAGCTGCTGCTCCTCTCGTCCCAGCAAATGCCAGTGGCTGCTGGGCGCTGTGGGGTGGTAGTCCTGTCCTCTTCCCAGCAGCTCTGCTACCTTTCTGCCCTTTCTGGAAAGCCCACCTGTTTCCTGCAGTGGCTGCTCACTTCTCCCTCACCTTTGTTCTCCTGCTGCACGCTGGGTTAGAGTGGAATGATCCTCAGGTGTCTACATACCTCTTTGCCCAGTCATTCTCCTCAGCTCCTCTTTCAGGGATACGGCAACATCTAATGCTGATCGCCTTTTCTGGGAATGATGAAAACATCCCCCTACCACCACTGCTGTGTTCCCCTTCTGCCTTATTCCCCCAGAAGTGCCATGTACCCCAGGTGTTCAACCCCTTCTTTTATATGCATTATTTATGGACCGCTTTGGGCACTTCAAACGTGAAAGGAGGGATTTTGATCAATCAGGAAGGGCAGTCGCCGCTATGGCTCTGTGATACCCTTCATAGCTTCAGCTCTTGCCATCTTGCCAGATGTTGCAGAAATATCCAAGCAACTTCTATAGCAGTGACAAAGCTTTTTTAAAGAGTTTTAAATCTGTCCTACTTATGACTACTTATGGCACTAGTTTTATTTATTCTAATAAGCTGGACTTGTATTTAATGTCAAGCAGAAATAGAGTCTGCATTTGGAAACATTTTGGATGATCTCGTGTTTCCTAGTCAGTAGAGGAAAGTGCCACAGCAATAACAATAACAATTCCTCCTTTCCAAAGAGAAGACGTTTCTAATCCTAGATGCCCCAGCATCGAGGTTCATCAAACTTACCTGTGCCCGTGCTCCCTGGGAAATGAGTGTTTCCCAGAGTTCCCACGGTATGAGCTGCCTGTGCAGACTTCTGCAAACTTGCCCCTTGTGCCTCATCCCTGAGACCTTGCACTGGAGATGTAGGAAGAAGGATTTGCACTCAGCTGTTAACATCACTTCTCACATTTTTAACCTGAAGTAAATGCTTAATGGTATATGAAAGGAATGCAAGAGCAACTGCAGGTTAATGCAGAATTAATTTGTCTAAAGAGGATCACAGATGTCAGGCTCAACTATGAGGTTAGCTGTGAAAAATATAGTTCCAAAATAAGAAAAAAGTTAAGATAGAATAAAGAGGTATCTAGAGGGAGGAAATCAGGTAAGAGAGAAAAAAGGGGGAGGCGTATTTGTCCAGAGTAGTCTTTTCTCTATTTCTATGATTTCTCACGCTCTTGTGTTCCAAGCCAAGATCAATTGGGATTAATCAGTTGTATAGAAACCATTGTGAACTCATTGCAGGCTTTTAGGGTTTAAATTTGTTTATTGAGCACAATTTGGTTAGCATCAGGTGCTGAAGTTACAGACACCAACACTAGCATAGAAATTACTTTATTTAGCTCCCAGTTGTAAGTTTCTATAGCAACTGGGTCCTATAACAGGAAGTTGAGTTTCTGGCACATGAATACTGCTGCTGCTGCTAGAGATTGTTAATACCGTATTTTTGGAGCACTCAGCTGTTCCTTAGTTCTCTCTAAGCCCCAACCTCCCCCTTATTTTTTTCCTGAGGTCTCTCTCCAGTATAAATCGTCCTGCTTAGTCATACTTGCAATTGCACCTTTTGCTCTTAATCTTCCTTCCTTGGCTGTAAGATAAAGTCCCTATTTCAGTCAAGGTTCAGTTTCCCTGCAACCGCTTGCAGGGTGACCTGTGCTGCATTCTCATACTGTGCAAAGTGGCGGAGCTGGAGGGAGGGGACCAGGCTGCTGAAGCTGTTCCGGGGTGCCCAGAGTAAGATGCCTCTCACGGACCTACTACTCCTTGTCACTTTAAACCTGGGGTTGATTCTGTCCGAGACTGAGAAGAGAATCATACCCCAACCTGAAGTAAGCTCATGTGCTTTTAGGTATAGTCAAGAATAAAGCTGCAGCAGTGACTTGTGAACATTAGAGACCTCATTGCAGTTCCTATACTTGTTGGAAGCTCATGGCTGAATACTACCTTTAGACATTGAATTTCACCAGTCAAAATTCTCGATGCACTTTCAGTCTTATCCCTACAATATTGAGCTCTGTTTAAAGGCTGCAGGAGTACTCCATAAAGAGAATTGTATTGTTGCAGAGTGAACAGATGTCTCTTTTACCTGTAAGACTTCTTTATTTATATGTCTTTCACAACTGTGAATCAATAGTCTTCCTTTGCAGCTAGATGCTTGTATGAGGTGTGGGACTGAGGTGCAAATCAGGACACATGACAACAGGACACACTCATATAAGTAGATGTTTGCGTGGCTCAGCACGTGGCATGCATTTTGAGATTCCTTTTTTGGTGTGTGTGTTGGTTTTGTGGTTTTTTTGTGTTTTTTTTTTTAATTACTTTTCATGTCATTTATGGATAAAACAACAGTAGTTTGAATCACTACGCTTTCATACTCTCTCGTATGGTTTTTAATTTATCTCTTTCAATTCCTTCTACATCAAAGAGAAATGTGTTATTCTACTCAAGACCTCTAGGGATGTCCATTCTGCTGTCCTGGAGCCCTCTGTCCCATGAGAAATAGCACCGGCTATCTCAAAGCCACAGAAAACAAATCCTGATATCAATGAAATGCAAATTTATATTTGGTGACTCAGGCACAGCATAGAACATATGTTTTGAATAACAATAGCTTCAAGTATCCCCAGGTAGGCTGGCCACTGCAACCAGAATTAATTCTTGTGATTCTTCACACATGAAAGGAGAAGCTGTTGTAGCGTCCCACTTTAAGCACTTTAGAGCTGAGTCACCGGCTCCACAAGGACGGAGAATAGTGAACACCACAAGATCACCTGCCTGTGCCCTGTAAGAAAGCTTTAGGAGCACTGAGGTTTGTGTGGGCATCTCTTCTTTTTGGTCACAAAAAAACTTCTAGGAAGAAATATACTGAACCTACAGTTAACTACTAGCAGGTCCAGCCCCAGTGTGTGTTTGGAAAGTCTGGATGGCTTGGATCCGGCTGTTTGCTTCTATTATTATCTTTCCAATACTATTCACTTTGGTTGTCCCTTGTCACTTCTAATGGGGGCTTTTGTTTTTCCATCTGACCTTAATAAAATAGGATCATCCTTGCTCAGGTTTCTAGGATTGCTATTTTAAGTATTGGCAGTTTGAGAATATCTAGCTGTAGAAGTCTTTTCCTTTCCCTGAGCCCTGGTTTTGTTTTGTTTTTTACCCAGTCCTGGGGTGGTTTTCCTGTCCTAGACTATTGAGCTGGGGTGATGTGTAGGGTGCTGCAGTCTGGCAGGGGCATCCTGTCTGTCCAGGCACATTCTGCCTCTGACAGCTGCGGTCATTTCACCTCTCTTGTGGCAGATGTCTTCCAGGCAATTTACAGCTTGTTCTCTAAATTCTTAACATCTAACTGCTGAGTTGCTGGGAGGGCCTGTTTTGGAAAAGGGAATCAGAGCCCCAGAGCAAACTGTGTTTCCACACAGTGCTGACGGCAACAGGAGTCTTTGGGAAGATTTAGATGCTGTAATCCGTTGCCTTAAAATCATTCTCCTGCTCTCCAATGAGTCATCCAGCAAGCTCAGCAGGACCTTCTGTGCTACTGCTCCCTGTGCACAGAGAGCCCACACAAACCCAGCAGAGGATATGTTGCCGCCATCTTTTGGCAAAACACTTCTCCCTGCAGCACAAAAGGTTTTCATTTTCTTCTATTTCACCGTCCCAGGTTTCTGGCTTCTCTCTTAACAAGCTTTGAAGAGTTCTTTTTCAAAATGGCAGCTGCAAAGGTCATCTCTTTCTCTGTTTCTTGCTTGGAGACAGGAATCATGCTTTAGAATAGAGATGCAAGGCAGCTTTCCAGAGCATGAAAATCCAGTAACTTAACACATTGTCTCCAGATGACCAAGGAAGAATGAAAAAGGGGGAAAAAAAAGGACGGGGCTAAAAAAGGAGGGGACTATGTACAATACTGATTTGACTGATTGGATTTTTCAGTATGTATTTTTTTAAAATTAAAGATAATACGTGTGTGAACTATATCTTAAGTTTTCTGAGCTGGATATGGCTATTGGAATTACATTTTAAAAGAATAGAGCAGGCCCTTCTTTTTAGAAGATTGGTCAGGAAGGAAAGAAATGGTAATTACATCACTTCTGCATTTTTATAGACTTACACATTTTCATTCATTAATCTGCAATGATTATTTTTTGCTTAGTTCAGGTCATACTTCTGTTATGAAACACGTGACTTACCACATAGCATACGTCATGTAGAAAAAAATAAATGTAATTTACTAGAGATGTTAATTCCTTCAGATAAGTCCACTAAGAAAGCACTTCAGTAATAGATCATAGATTGAAAGTGCACATTTTATGACAGTTTCTTAGAAAAATCATCAGTGAAACACTATGAGGTAAAGAGTTCATTGCTATATCTGAAAACAGCTTCCACTTAGTGTTTTCAGTTATTACCAATCTTGTGCTTAACACATTTCTAATGGAAGAAAGGAGCTCTGAAACAGGGAGAAAAAAAAAAAAAAAAAGCAGCAGCAGCAAATGTGATCTCAAGATCTGAAGAGAAAATTTCTTTTAGTTCTGGGGCTCCGCACTCACTCCCCGGCTTCTTCCCCATATGCAGAGCCCTTTTCTCCCTCTGCACAATTACCACACAGGTAAGAAGCAGCCTCCAGCAACCTGGCTCCCTCAATGCCTGCCAAAAGCGGTGTCTCACAATCTATTTACAGGAATCGACGCAGATGTCATGGCACAGAGGGGCAATTCTGTTGTCCATCCTCCATGTCTCCAGCAATGCACTCCCACATATGCTTTTGCACCAGCACCCAGCATTTCTGCAGTTGCATCAGAAACCAGATCATGGTATTGATCCACCTGAAAATGTTTCACTGGAAATTTGGTAGCTGGATTAGTTTTAAGCTAGACCACGGCTTTATCAACAACAGTGCTAGTAGCTTAAGTGGCAAATCAACATAATGGAAAGGGTGAAGACCCTGCCTCACCAAGGAAGTGTGGACTTAACAGTCATGAAACTGTTCTCAGTGATGTTCAATCAACACAATTGAACAACTCGTTTGATTAAGCAGAAGCAGCTCTTATTTGGTGGCATTTAGATGTTTAAGGTCTGTTCGCATCAACATTATTTACTTATAATGAGGCTACAGCTTAGAAGCAGCTTACTGCATGGATCTGCTTAGAGTAGACAATGTTCTGACTTTGTTGTCATATTTTGCACATGAAAACACGATGGTTCTTGTTGCTATCGATCTTCTTATACTACAAAATGGCACCAATTTTTAATGTTTAAAATAATTATTTAATTTTAAAATGTTGATGAGAATTACAGGAAACTTATACTGAAGTGCATTTCTTCTGAAAGATGCCACATTTTTTCATGAGAAGAGCCATAATCTAGTTTTCGCGGCTAAAAAATTTTATGCAGAAAAGTTAACTGTAAGAATGCTACTTGGTGGTAACACAATTCCACTCATCCACAAACCTCAAAAACATAAGAAGGATATACACATGATCATTAACATTTCATAAAAAGACATGTTCATGCATAAGGAGTTTATACTAAGTATTTTTCAATGAACACGTTTTTCTCAAATTAAATATTATGTATATTTAAAAAAATTGAAAAGATGCAATTGTCATAGTGTAACCTCACCAAAACTAAAACTCAACCAGCTTCATATGTCATAATTTTAGAAAAATCCTGAGTACAGAGATTATCTCCGTAACATGCATTATGTTTTGGGAGTCTGGGGTAGTGGACTGAGGTCAGCACGACTCATTAAAAAAAACCCTCTTTCCTACCCACCTTGTATTTTAAACAATATTTGTTGACATAAAACCCACCTCAGCTGATTCTAGACCATGAACACATAAATAATTTTTGAAGAACTGAATATATAAAATAAAGGTTAAAGAATGACATTAGGAAGATATAAACCAGAAATAAAACCTGTGTGTGAGAACAGCAGTTCCACATTAAATTGGAAAACGGTGAAGATGAGGGGCATCATTGACAAAATTAGAGAAGAGGACGATTCACTGAAAAATTCTCATTTCTTAAAGTCAGTGAAAGAAAATGCGTGATACCTGTTGTAGACAGTCTCTCAATAATCTCTGTATGCAGCCTCCTGCAGAAGACAAGAATCTATTGAGAGGCGACAAATGTGTGGATGATTACTCTTAAGCACTTAAGGTTAAATTACTTATCTTGATGAGTTTAGACAAAGTCCAAAAGAACCAAAGTCTTTTGACACTCATTGTCCTACTCTAAGCATAATGCAATGCTACTTGTAATTAAACTGACTACACGGGCATGACACTTTCAGCGCACTTTCTTAGTCTTTTCAGTACAGTGGAATTACTGACAGCTAAAATATTATGGAATTGGCCAATTTAGGCAAATCCTGTGCTGAAGGTGTTGACCTTTTGAAAATGGATTCCTTCTGCACATTGGGTTTTTACTTCCCCTATCTTGTTTCTCCTTTAGCAATTATTCATCTTTTATGGCTTCCTCCAGCTAAAAGCCTCAGCAACAGGAACATTTATTCAGAATCAGAATGGAAGATCTGGTACTTTTCTGTACATTAAAAAAGAAGAAAGTTCAATTTTCCTTCTGAAAAGCATAAGAAAGACCATTACGTGAGATGTAAAGACAGAGAGAAAAAAGGGCTGAATTCCCAAAATATTTGATGGCAGAAGTAATAATAGCAATGAATGAGGCCACATAAATGATTCATGAGACTCATTTTTTTCCTATTGTTACTAAAAAGAGGCTCATTATTACTCAGAAAAAACGCTTTGTTGGTGATATAAAAAGAAATCAGTATTTGCTATCAATTACTTTCATTAACACTGGGCCTTTGTACACAGTTTTAGAAATATATTTTATAACAATATAATTTTGTAATTTCATCCCTACTGTGCTTTGAGCCTTCTGAGGCCCACAAATCTCTTTAATACCTCCACTCCTGCTGATAATAAAAAGTCTTGTGGGTGTAGTAACAGCTAAAAATACAATAGTAAATGATTCGTATATTACCATTTCAGAGGTCACAATGGGTAACAAAGAGACCACAAGTGTGTAAAATAAACATCCTGCTCTAAAACAGAGGCAAGCTGTAGCTTCAGGATGATCACTTTGAAGAGATGTGCTTCCTTTAAGGACATTTTCTTCTTTGGTTTGAAGGCTGTTAGAAATGTCTGAACATATGTTCTGAGGCAATGAAATTTCAATGGGATATTTTTTCCTTTTAAAGCCCAATCCTTAAAACACTGACTTGCAACAGGAGACAGCAACAAAAATGAGTCAAGCTAAGATGCATATTTAGCAGAGAGATGCGAGGAATAAATAGAGCTAAACCAGGTCTTTTTGATTTTGCAAACAATGTCATTAGAAACCAATGAAGACAATAAAGAATGGGATTACCATGCATCCATTTAAAAGATTTCAATCAATATTTAAATAAGTTTGGAGAATTTAATGTAAAACAGGGAGCTTACTCAAGTAATAATCAAAATAATCCATTAAGGCTGTAATCACCATTACGCCTGGATGTTCTTGTGCTTTATAATAAACTGATTGTGCAAATACTGTTGAAGTGGTACCTCAGGTATTTACCTTTCTAATGTTTAAGTGGTTTTGGTTTTGATTTTTTTAAAAATTACTGTATATTATCTTGCTTCATAGTCAACTTCTAAATATAATAAATCCTTCCTAGACCTAGTTAACAATATCTGAAAAAAATAACATTCTTTATAAGGCTGTAAATATGTATAAATTACTATGAGGCAAATGAGGCCAACCTCACAGTATTGGAATACAGAGACTATGCATCTGTGTAAATCATGTCCAATTACTATTAGACTGTAGAGATTTGCTGTGAACAATTAGTATTAATTTACCATAAAACCATGCTACTGGACCTTCAGAAATGGGAGCTAGTATAGGACCTGTTGTTCATTTTCCCCTGCAGTTGAGACACTCTAACAAAAGAGGCGTCTGGGTCTCATGGGAAATTTTACATTAAGTATTACTAGCTTTACAATCACGCCAGGGTTATAAACTTAACTGATGAGGCTAGATATTTCTGTATAAACAGCAGAACGCATGGCAGACATTTGATGAAAAGAAAGGAAAGGAAAGCGGCATCAGAAATCTTTACATCTTCCAGAGAAGCCAGAACGTTTAAGAAACTTAATTTGGATTAATCAGATGGAAGAAAACACTTGCAGGCAGAGAGACTGATGTAGGTAATACAACTCACATGTTTTGTAAAATGTTTTGCACTGCTTTGCCATGAACAATTTTATAGCTCTACAACAAGGAATCTAGCGCTGGTTTTACAGGTTATGTGTTAGAAGGAAATGCAAACCACACCTAAAATGAAGGATTCTGCAGTTTTCATGTTTATTTTTTATTTTTTTTTTCTATGAGGAATGGTTTTTACCTGCTGTTTTTAGGCAGCGGATATACTAGGGAAGTGGGAAGAGAAATAAATAAATAGATAGAAATCTTGCTTTAAAAGTCGTAAATAGGAGGGAAAATGTACACTCATAATGCTAATTAAAATAGTGAGTTTCAAAGAAGCGGAGGAATGTAAATTTGACATCTTACCTAACTTCCTACTTTGCACATCGATATTAAATGGTATATCTGAGATGCAAACTAAGACCACTGCTGGAAAAAGGTGCTACCTGTCATGGAAAAGAAGATGGCCAATGACCCCTATTTTCTGCTCAAACCTTTGCCCTTCATGCTGTAAAAATTTCTAGTCATTGTACTGTCCTGACTGCTCAGTTTGGATGGAAGTGGTCTTCTCTGAAGGTCTTCAGTTCAGAGAGACTGAAATACATTTACATTTGCCTAAACTGCTAGACCCACACTAAAGCCTGTATCTCCTGTGTAGGAATGAACCACCTCAGTCATAGGAACTTCTTCAGACAGAAAAATTTCCCCTGGGAAATGACACACTTCCAGTGGGTGTAGGCAGCTAATCTGTGATGCTAATTGAGAGAGTACTTGTATTACAGCTGTGGTTTCCCCTTTAGAGTAGAATTTATTATTTATTTTTAGGTGCTCCACGACTTCTAGGCTTTTACACAGCTATTCCAGGATAAAGATGCTGTGGTGCCTTTTAGCACAGCCTTCCCTTGCATGCTTTCATGGTGTTCCTCTTCTCCTCTCCTCTCTCTTTGCAGTTCCTCATAATCTTCCTCATTGCAGGAACATCCTGTGCCTCCTTTTTTCCCAAATATTGTGTCCTGCCTGCTCTCCCTTATGGCTGTCCTGGGTGTGTTCTTATTACCCTCTGGTCCCACACAGTTTAATCCTAGGATTCTAGCTGGCTCTGTGGAGTCTGTGTTTCTTCTTGCCTTCAATCCATGGTCCCTTTATATCTTGTCAGCACACAGCTTCTCTGTATACTTCCATGCCCCTCTTGCCATCATTATTCCACTGTTGCTCTTTTATGAGTGTTATTATTGCTCTTATTTTACATTAATGATCAAGTACTTTAGTCGTCAGTTTCCAAGCTGTAGAGAGAGAACGGAATAAGGTGAGACAGAATGTGGTGATTGATGCTCCATCATCAATTGCAATCCTGTGTTCTGTGGACAGTTCTTGTGGACAGCTCTTGAAATTGTGGGTCTACCAGCTATTTTTTGCACTATGTATGCTAAAATTCTTCCCGAACAACAGATTGCACTCCCCTGATGCCTTGACCCTTAAACTGTTGGGATAGCTCAAATACGTATTTCAAGTGAATATCAACCAGACATGGAGAAACAACTTCAACATGAACAAGAAGTCTCACAGACTTTACCATTAATTGGTAAAAAACTACAAATAAAAAATGGAAGGGGTGATTATGGAAAGGATAAAACTTGGCACACATCATCAGTTTTAGCTGACAAATTTGCATGCAGTCTACCATTTTACACATACTTGTAGACCAGAACCATACTTTTGCTTTGTATCATACACACTTATTTATTTAACAGGTAAGGGACTTTACAGTTCTATGCGTTGAATGACAGCAGGAGCAAAACCTACGTGATTCTTTCAGTTATGAAGTTCTGGACTTCCTCAGAACCAAGAAGTCTGATAAATGTCCTCTTTGTTTAGTGCCTCAGCACTAAATGCTCAGCTCTGCATAACAGTAACTCAATAAAAAACACAAAAACATGTGTGCTCAAGGCCAGGCTGGATGGGGCTTTGAGCAACCTGGTCTAGTGGAAGGTGTCCCTGCCCACGGCAGATGGGTTGGAACTAGATGATCTTTAAGGTCCCTTCCAACCCAAACCATTCTCTGTTACAGTCAGCCTCTTAAAGTTTCACTCATGGCACTGAAATATCTCATCCAGGAAAAGCTTGCTAAGAATGTTTTCCCCTTGAACATAATCATAACAAATATTTCATGTAAAAAATGCCAACATTTGGTAAGTCATGCTTGACAGGAGATGTGGTTCAATTGCCTTGCCTTCCTGTTCTTTCCCTCCTTGGACTGCCTTCTCCACAGTAATGTTTCCATTTGGTGAAATAACACTTTGAATGAAAGGGAACCAGCATCATGAGAACTGATGTAGCGAGGGGGATAGGCTAATTACATTTGAAATTATCGGAGGAACTAGGCTAACACTTGCAATTTAATCTTTTATTTTGGATAAACATGCCAAAGGATTTTAAGATTTAGGGGTGCAAAAAATTTTTATTTATATAGCCAGTCCTTCATTAGAAGCAGATGTGTTTTAATGAAGTCAAATCTGAGTCCTTTAGCTTGAAAAAATGAATCTCATATTTCTAGATTCTGCCAGGGACACAAATGTCCCAACCACTGTTTATTCATCAAGCAATTAAAAACGTGAGTCCCTTAATGTAGTAAATGGCATCTTTAATGGGATATATCCTGCGTGCATAGAAACAGCTAGCAGAAAATACTTGTATAATGGCCTAAGGTATGTTAGACATAAAGGGTTGGGTAATTAACTGCTGTAATAAGACAGAAATATGTAACACACTTCCAAGAAATGACAGCTATGTCCATCCGTATCCCACTCCCATCCTCCATCCCCTGATTACTGGATATTGCTAATGATATTGCAGCTACAGTTGAAAAGAAAAAAGACATAGACATGACTGTTACTTATATCATCCTTAGACATAATTTGAGATGTTCCATGTTAGTGTTCAGTATCTACAGAATTGAATTTTGAGAAGAATGGGGAATTTTGGTGCAGAGATTGAAAGCTGGAAAAAAGGATGAAAAAGAACAAGAAAGTAGAAATGGAAAGTGATGATTTCATTTACAGTTTTAGGTAACGTACTACACAGGAGTAAAAGATAAGTGGCAGGCATTAGGTTTTATTGTTCATTTAACAGAAGAAAGAATCTGGAAATCGAAAGAAACAGTAATCGTGAGTAATGTAGTCAGCATCAGAGACAGTTTGCAAGCTCATGGTAGACAAAGCATTGTGTAACAAGACTAGTTTAAAGTTTATGACTAAAAAAATAAAGCATGAATTTACAGCAGAAGAAAAGAACAGAGTCTGAATTAGCTAGTGTCAGAGAGGATTTTTTTATAGTATTATTTAAAAGTGTATTCATATATTTTCTGTTCAAGCTGGACTATAAATTCACTAAGCCTAATTCAACAGTAGGAAAACGAAAGTATGTTTTTAGCTATTGTGATGGGTTTTGTTGCATTTCATTTTTTAAATAGGGAGAAACTGAATGCCTAGAAAATTATTTAACACATCTAAAATGAACATCAGTTAGAGAGATCACATATCGAAAAGGTAATAACAAACATAAAATGTTGCATTAAACAAAGAAGCTACAAATGCAAGAGTTGTTTCTTCTTCTTGTTCTTCTTCTTGTAAAACTGCATTAGTTTATTGGCTTAGTTTATCAGTTTACCAGTTAGAACTGGTAATCCACTCTTTCAGAAAAGCTGGGCAAGAGATTAACTAAAATCTAGCCCCAGTTTCATATTCTGAAACAACCTGAGCACACATTAAGAAATAATTTAATGGTCAATCGTTTGTTCACACTCTGCTAACTGCCATAATCATAATGCTAAACAATAATAAAGCAATTTATTTTGAATAGCTCTTAAGTCAAGATCATAAATGACAGCAGTAGGACTACCTATGAAATCAGTTTAAGAAAAACTCATGTTATGTGCGATGATAACCTTTACAAAAAATTCAACCAATGTCAATGCAATTACTTGCAAAGTAAATTATATGTGGCAGAATATAGCCTTATGCAGAGCACAAAAAAATAAATTTGGCCTTTTTTCCAGGAGAATAAAACAACAAAATAAAACTAACTAACAAACAAACAACAACAACAGAAAAAAGCCAGGTGCTTTGATTACTAGCAAACTACAAATAATAAAAAATATAGTTCATATTATATATCAGTGTAATACAATATGGTGATAATCATGACTGGCAAAAGAGCAACGCTGTTGGAATTTAGAAAATTTTACTAATGTTGCTTGGATTTTGCTCCTAAAAAAACAAATTGTGTGGGTTCAAAGAGGAATGAGACGAGCCTGCTCTTCCAAGAAGAAGAATAACAAGCAATCTTACAGAAAACTACTGAGCACGTAGTCGCAACATTTAAATGACATCTTTATAATCATGGAATATTACCAGACAACAATGATGATTACGTGAAAACCAGATGATATTTTCAGTCCAAATTCAAACCAACTTTGTCTCAAGACACTTTGCAGTTCCTTTTTTCCCATGTTATCTTTCATAAGTGCTCTTTGTGCAGCGGTAAGTTAAGAGATTAGAAATGTGTATGTCACACTGGTGACAGTACTGGGAATCTCCTGAGGGAAACCTGTTCTCATGAGACATCTAGAAAGAGCAAGATGCTTTGTCTAAACTTTAATGGTTTAATTAGGTTAAGCTAAAGTTTTAAGTCAAAGGTACATTCCCAGCTGTGAAATGTTTTTACCAACCCCTACTGAAAACAGGCAAGTTACTGCTTCCTAATAATAGCAACATTTGTTTATATCTAAGCACAGCTATGGCATGCTGTAAAAAATTACATGGCACAAGTGGGAATAAATACTGCAATTAAAGGTTTTGAGTTTTGAAAAAGATTAAATAAACAGATTCATTCCACATTTTGCTTAATTGAAAACAATTAAAAAGCAGAAAAAAAGGAAGGCAAACACAATCTACAAAATTAAGAACTGATGGTACCAAGAAGTTGTCTCCCAAAGGGGAGCAAGTGCATCAAGAAAATTACTTAAAAAGATGACTTGAAGACAGAAATAGATGAATTGGTAAATGGAGGGGTGGGATAAAAGCTATGCAGAAAGAAACTGGAAAAGCAAAATAAATAGAATTTGTTTGCATTAGATGAAATAACTTAGATCACCATAGTTTTGTTGCTTTTGTGTCTGGCAAGAAAGTACCATGTTCACTTGAAGAAAGACAAATACAGTGAATAAATGGAGTGTAAAGCCTGGGAGAAAGAAGTAACAATTTGTTGGCTGGTTTATATTTTGCACCTCTGAGAACAGCATGATCCTACATGTGTATCATAAATTGCTTGGGTGAGAAGTGTTGGAAAAGGAGGTCATTTTAGGGCAAAATCTAAGCAGAAAGATAAGAACTGGTTAAAATCACCACTGACAATCCAGAGTAAAATATAGTATTCAATCATCTGGCAGTCTGGCACAATTTCATGAGCACAAGGAAGGAATCCTATTCCAGGGAGACAAAAGTCTCTCGGAGCCCAGCCATGGGAATAATGGAAATGGCAAACTGTTACCACCCAAAATGATTGCAATGCCACCTCTCTGTTCAAGACCAAAAAGTAACATCCATCTTCATATCTTCTTCCACTTTTAGATTTCCCTTACTCTCTCTACTTTTGTCATCCCACTAACTTTTGAGGTAATTCGCAAACTATAATGGGAAGACTGAGTAACAGCAACGCCTGATGTGTCCACCCAGCTTTTAACATGCTAAAAATATTTACTAAAACAGCAGTGTAATAATCACTTCAGGTCACTGACTTGAATAAATCTGATTAAACTCATGCACATACATTGAATAAAACCCTTAGTGATGCTGTAGTCTGTATAATGTTGGGTATAAGAACTAATGAAGCATAAAGAATGTATACAAACCCCAGACTCAACCATGCAAAATCGTCTCTGGTAGAAAACTGCAGGTAAAACAGCCAGTCAGGAATGTTGGCCTAGACGGGATGCTGGGAGCAGATTCAGAGGTGAGCTACAGAACACGGGCAGTATCTGTAAGAAGTAACTGTACGGTACATCCACCCTTAGACAGCTAGATGACACCTAAGGGCACATAAAATTATCAGGGCAGCACAGATTCAGAAAGCCTTAACACCATGTTAAGCCTCTGTTTCCCTAGAGTTCTGGAGTGTTGCTGAGATGCCAGAATTTCATCTGCTGAATGTTCAAATACATTGAAAAAGATCCAGATCTTAGCAATAATAAGGAAAGTGTAGAAGTTTCAGTAGGCATGGCTTTCGGTTACAGCACTCACAGCTATGAAAGTGAGAAAGACATTTTAAGTAATGCTGTGCCAAAAGATGGTATACCAGAGTGAATTTAACTTGATAAGCAATGGAGAAAAAGGACAGGTTCACTTAACAAGGCAGGAGGTCTTGTTAAGAACAGCAGTACTACGAAATGTTATTCACCAAAAAGTACAGTAATCTTTCCTCATGGTCTGTGCACATCTGTGCTAATTTGAGATTGTATTGATTTAACCATGCATCTTAAACATAAGCAATTATCCAGAAGAGAGAAAAATCATAGAATGGCTTGGGTTAGAAGGCACCTTCAAAGATCACCTAATACAATCTTCCTGCCATGGGCAAGGACATTTTCACTAGACCAGGTTTCTCAAAGTCCCATCCAACCTGGCCTTGAACACTTCCAGGAACGGGGAATCCACAGCTTCTCTGGGCAACCTGTTCCAGTGTCTCACCACCCTCAGACTGAAAAATTTCTTCCTTATGTCCAATGTAAACCTCCTCTCTTTCAGCTTAAAACCATTGCCCTTGTCCTGTCACTGCAGACCTTGGTAAAAAGTCTCTCCATCTTTCTTATAAGCCCACTTTACATGTTGAAAGGCTAAAATGCTCCTACTCATGTACTTCAGGTATATAGCCATATTGCCTCACCAATCCTTTCCTACAAATAGTGGCCTACAGTCTCTCCAATTTTCACATATTTAAAATTGAGTTTGTGGGGGTAAATTCTTCATAAGAAAACACTAAGGTATGCGAACATTACTTAAAATTATTTTGACATCACTAATTGATTTCTGCTAAGAATTCTAAAGAGGTCTGATACGCATTTTGATACGATGTTTATGAGTTCTCTTGGTTATCTTGTTTCTCTTTAGATTCCTGATTCTGTTAGTATCAATAAGAACATACTGTCTTCAGTCTTTTTAGCCTTTCCAACTACTATTCTGGAAAACTGCATTAAAATACTTACACTGCTGATTTTTTTAAGTTTATAGGGGAAAATATCCAAGAAACATTTAGCTTTTTTCTTAATCTTCCCCTGTAAATGAAAGTCAGTCTGTAGGCAGAATTATCTCATTTAGAAAAAAAAGATAAATTTCAAAGTTTTGATTAGAAATCAGAAGTTTTCCATTCTACTTAAAAAACCATAAGAACAGGAGAAAATTGTTACCTTCAATTTTCATTTAAACTTAACAATTATATGAGCATACATACACGTATAAGTTATATACCTGATAGAAATATTAATTTAGTTATATTTTTCCCAGTAGAGGCATACAATCTGTTGAAACTCAAGATTGAAAGCAGGATGGGAAAAGGACACATACAGCCATCTTTCCACTGCTAAAAGAAGAGGGAAATATCCCCCATCAGTACCTGAGTTTGATAAATGACACAAATCCATTCTTAGATGTTACAATGCAAAGTTTCTGCTCCTGTTTCCATCTACTGAACCTCATTCATAATCATGGGTTAATCCTCTTTAAAAGTCTGAAAGATAGCATGACTAAGAAAAGCCTTTCCAATGGCTGGGTTGTAAATCTCAAGGATTCTTATCTGTTCCAGACCTTTTCTTTTGAAATCTTCACTTTTGGCAAGTCTCTCAGCAGAAATCTGGCAACAGAGTTGATACCACTGAAATCTTGAAAAATGGTAACAGCTTCAAAAAACAAACACATTCAAAGCATTGGCAAACAAATCAGTATTTTCAAGGAAATAAGTAATTTCATAATAATAACTTTTAATGATCTCTTGCAATTGACTACACTAGAAAATCCCACCATGAAATCACTGCTTGTGACCACGCTGAATTTAGTGAAAAGACTCCTGTTGACAAAACTGAGTTTCCAGGGCAGTCTGAAATCTCTGATCCTTTTCCAAGTGACCACGTTTTGGTGGTGGTGGTGGTGGTGGGGGAATCTTATTAGCAGAATAAAATTTATCCCTGCTATACAGGTTTTACTTCAATAATAGTACTAGAATTTCCTAGATCAAAACTCCTAGGCTCTTCTATAATACACAATGCAGTGTTATGACACTGCAGATGCCAGCACTGTTAACAGCAGGAGCTTACCATTTTAAAGTCAGATTGTATGGTCTGTATCCTGATGTAAAGTAAGGACCATTCCATTGTAGAAGTTAAGGCATCCTCCTAAATATTTATATTCATTTTGTATTTACAGAGGGAAGATACAGAAACAAGCAATCTATATCCAAATCTCAATTAGACAGGTAGAGATTATTTTATGTGATTGAATGTTTCCCTACTACCAAACAAAGAAACTAAAAAACAAACTCTGAGAACTGTTTGCATACCATAATCCTGATAGCCCTTCCTTGCAAACTTCCATATGAAGCTTTACATGTAGCTAGAGGGAAAAAGAGATGACAATCTCTTCTGCATCCAGCATGCTGTAGTATGGGAAGAATACACTTCTGAACAAAATTAAGTCAAATTTCCTTGTGTCAAAATAGGAAATGTATAACCACCTAACTGCAACTCTCAGACAATACCCCAACACAAACTATTCAAGTGAAAAAGAAAGAGATGATTTCTTAATTCTTTACCATATTGTGAGGAGGAGCAAAGGGCTGCCTAACACAGCAGAGCTTTCCAGGAACGTTAATGAGATTTATACAATTTTACACTTCCACATGTCCAGTAGGCTTTTGAAATTTGTGTTGCTTAAGTGTCTGTTGCAGAAAGTATGAGAGAGTAGTTTAACTGAAAATCATCTGAAATGAAGGATGCGGGAACAGTGAGAGGAACAAGCTGACCAACAGTTATTCTGAAGTTGATGTCTACTTCACTCCTGGGTCCCTGTCCCTCATCACCCACATCGTATGTTAGTTCTCTCATATATGATTCGTTTTGCCATAAACCAGAAGACTTGTCAGCAAAATCCAAACATGTATCCTAGATTCCTCACTCTACGGGCTGCCAAATGGACGATATGATGCCACTGCTTCAGGTTTGGCTCTCTCAACCACACATAATCCTCAAAAACTGTCTGATCAAGTCTTACAATTTCAGGTGTTTCCCACATGTTGTCATACTGCCCTTTAGTGCATATGACGTGCTCAATTTCATGCTATAAAACAGCATTCTGCTGACCTGCAACATGGTCCTTATATTGTTTCATACGGAAAGGAAAAAACAAAAGCAAAAGACACACAGCCTAAAGTTGACTTCTGCATAGAGTGGATACAATCTGCTCTAGAGGAGGCTATGATCGACAAGTAGGGATTTAAGCAACTCTGCACTACTTGGATGCAATTAGCAGTGTCTATGTTGCCACTGACTGGCAATCAGGAGTGTGATGTACAGTATTACAAGGCCACAACCATGTCAGACACTAGCAGTTCCTTGGCAAATATAGAATATTCCCAATGCTCTAGCAATATCCTGTCATTGTGGGAATCAGAATTATTTTTTCAGGATGTTAACTTAGTGGTGATTAAATGCTTTTCAGTCTGGCTCAGGGCCATCAAACTGCCCACTATTTTATGCCCTTCTTCAGAAAAAAGATTTCCATAGTTAACACAGAGTTGAAGTAGTTCTGACTAAGAAAGAAAATCAATAGCAGCCCAGAGGAAATTTTGTGCAAATCTGCAAAACTCCATCCTATTCAAAACAAATTTATCTTGATTTCAATGTTTTTGCCATCGAGATTGTTGTAGCTGCCACAGTTATATCCCAATAGCGTAAATTTCTGTCCCATTCTGCATGCTGCCTTGGTTGGGTATGTGCAACCCCTTAGGCAATCAAACAGGTGGGACACATGCGGGCTATTTCATACATCTTCTGCAGCAATTCCAGCTAGTCCTTCGCTAGCTGACACAGATGGCAGGGGCAGGGGGAATCCCCAAACAACACTTCAAACCTCCTCTTTTACCATAGGTCAGAACAGAGGTACTGGTCAGGTAGAATCCCATCTTCTACAAGTTTGAACAGTTCTATGAGCAACAAAATTGGTTTGGTTGCTCGCAGAATCAGCATAATGCAAATGAAACAGTGATGTAGTTTACATGATTTTTAAATTGGAAGGGAAAATATAACTAATGCTTAATGATTTTCTTATGTATGTGTTGACTTTAGCCATTCCAGTGTAAAACAAAAGAATTATGTCCACAGAATTGGTTGCAACAATGAAAATATTACAGACCCTCCTTTGATTATTTTGGTTAAAGAAAATTCTGATATATGCATATTGAATACGCTTTTTATATTGTTTTTTATTTCACATTGAAAGATGGCTGGCTTGGTGAACTGCAAATTACAGATTGGCTGATTATACAAGATCCAATAACAGACAGAGAAAACTCTACACTAACCTCTGGAATAAGAAAAGGAACACTCAATAAAAAGTGAGAAAAAACAGTAAAGTTCAGTATGGAAAAGTCAGATTCTTTCTCTCACCCACTGAAAATACAATTCCTATAAAATAGCAAATGCTCTAACTGTGTGTCTCTTAGAGCACAAACCTACAAAAGTAAGGAAAAACTGAAATAATTCTTTGTAATACGTTGAAGCACCCAGAGACAAGAAATTACACAAAAAACAATTTCCCTGGGCATACTTTTATTAATTTCATCTTTTGTTGAGAATTCAGAACTAACCCTTTTCTTATAGGATTTGTTTAGTTTTAGCTGACATACATAGAAATTTTTGTTTGTGTACTATTATATCACATATCAATGCTATCATATGTTTTAATGACTCTGTGGTCCCATGACTAGAATGAATTAAGAAAACAATTCAAATGTCAAGTGCTTATTGTCTGAAACTTCCACAGGAATTAACAGCTCCAAAGTTTTTCAATAAGTCCTTTAAGAAGCATGAAATTTGCACATAAACACATGCACACATGCACACAGAGTTCCACTAACTGCACAAGTTAGTTGGACTTTCCTTAAATTCTTCTGGCAACTTAAATAAACAAACTGATTTATAAAATGAAAGAAGAGTATAACCGGGAGGAAATGAGACTGAGAAAATTGAAAAGAAAAACCTATATACATTTTCTTCTAAATCTTGGAGTTATATAGCATTTTAAATAATCATTCAAACACATGGGAAGGTGTTTCTCTTTTCTAAGTGTACTGGAAAAAAGTCTATCTATAACTAGGTAATAGAAATTCCTATTGCAATGGTACTAGAGTATAATGATTTCCTTCCTGATTTTCTATAAATAATAAAAGACTGGTATGAGTGACAGTTTTCCTGCAACTAGCTCAACAGCAAACAAGAACAGCAAATAACACCATCTAATCTGGAGAGAAATATTTCTGTTCTGAGTAGATGTTTAAATTTTTTTAAATATCAGTTTGCTTTTATTATAGGATTCCATTTTTGTGCCTTTTTTGAATGCATTACTTCTTGGAAGATCAGAAAAAATAAAAGGTTTGTTTTTATAAGTCTTTCATCTGTACTGAGATCCACAGGCATGAAGTTGTGATGCTTTGTGAATGAGGCAGGTTTTAAGTCAGTTTATTCTGAATCTTAGCAAGCACAACAGTGATGCTTCTATAATCTGCAACTGTGCTGACAAACTCTGTACTGTAAACACAATCCTACTTTTTAATGCTTTCCAATTAAACTAAGATACTTAGCACCACTGTAAAAGATACAGTGAACACACCCAAATAATCTCTTCTGACCACAAGCACCAGTTCAGCTCCACCAACGAATTAATTGGTCCTAGGCTAACCTCTTGTGCTTTACCTTGACTATACGCGGAAAAAGTGCACGTTTTCAACTGAACTAGCTCCTTCAAACTATGACACACAAATGACAGATATGCTGTCACCGCTAAATTAGGGAAAAAAATCTACATTAAATTATCGTATGGTGCAACCCCAGTGAATATAAAGCAGTTTTAGTTTTAATTTGGGTTAGTCAAGCCAACACAGTTTTACCATAATAATTTAAAATGCATTAAAACTACAGAGAATTTATCTTAACCAGCATTTCAACAGGAACTCGATGCATGAGTTTTTATGGAATTAAAATACAACTTCTTTGCTGAGTGGCCAATCTTATTAATGTATTTGATTTTAGCTAGTTGTACAATAAATAAGGCCTGCAAAAAATCATGGTGGAGAAGGGAGAAAGCATATACTCTGTTTCTGGCTTGGGGATGGGTAACCTGAAGAAACATTAGTAACACAGGTTTATATGTCAGCACTTACCGGGAGAGTGTCTACACAGATGACGGCTTGCACCAAAGGGAGAGAGAGGTTTAATGTCTGTGTGTAGGAAAAAGAAGACATAAGTGCTCAAGATCTGTAAGGAAAAGAGCTGTTTGTATGTTATTTGTTCTTTTCATTTTCAAAGGAAAGATGAGCTGAATACATTCAAGTCATAAACCACATTCACACACATTGCATATACTTATATATTATTTGGCTACAGGAAACAGCTTACTTTGTCTAAGTGCAAATCATCTGGCATGATGATGGCGAAAGGAAACTGTCACCCCGTCACTGAAATACAAACTGCATCTAAATTCCTCTAGCAAAGCATTGGTTCATGTATGGAGCCAAAGGTACCCATCAAATATAACAAAGTAAGCCTGTTTCAAAACTAGCTAGGTAATAATAAAGGCGGGAAGGCTGTTGATCTGCCCCCAGAATTAACTGTTTGAAGCCTCTGAATTTGGCCTAGCTCCCACAAACATACATATGGCAACATGAATCTTTGTTTTTAAGATTACGTTTCCTATAAGCTCTTCCAAAAGAAAAAAAGAAAAAGTTTTAACACTATTTATTTATTTATTTGCACACTGTGTCATTAAAGCACTAGACTCCTAGTGTGTGGAGATCCCACATGATCAAAGTTTTCCGTAATATTTAGACATCGGACTGCATGCTTAAATTCCTTACAGTAGCTTTCTTCCCACCTGCCCAATCCCCAGCATGGCCTAAAGAGGTATAATTAGTTAAATAGTAGATGAAACTATATATTTATAAACAAATAAATAAATAGAGCAGCTTGCAAAATTCTAATATTATTTATGGTGGCCAGTGAATAAGCCATATTTGAAACTATATTTTGGGTCACTAAAAATTTGGCATGGTACAGATTAATGTATGAGATTTCTGAATTCTTAGGTTTAGCTATTTAATTAATCAAGAAACAATTATACCAACAAACATATCTTAATATTACTGGTTTTTTCTGTTAACAACAATGTAGCCAGAAAATGAAAAGATAAAGTAAATGACTGGAAACTTGCAATATTTGGGTCCCCCAGTGACCTCCTACGGGATACTGGGCTAGGAGGCTTATGTCCTGCAGCCTGAGACATGAAAGAACATGTCTCTTTCCTCTTGTAGCTCCAGCTTGGGGTTCATTTCCTTGGCTTGTACTTTTGGTAGTGAAATGCAGCTTATGGTTGTCTTTGTCAGCAAGAGCACCTACTTGTCTTGCTAAACAAATGTTGTGCATAGAATAAAAGATTAATGGCTTCTCTGACCTCTCTCTCCATTGAATGCAAAGATTCTTGTCAACTTTAACGGGAGCTGAATGACAAGTTCATTTCTGATGTCATCATGGGTAAGAATGTAAATCCGAGAAATTTGCTTCCAGACCCTGTGGTCACATTCACACGTGCACCCCTACACAAACACATCCCTTTACCACCCCATCATTCTTTTTTACCTATGTGAGGAAGAAACTTTCTGCAGAAGGATTTGCATTCCCACTCAGATCTACTCAAAGACACTTCGACATTGCCATCAGTCATCTTTTGCCAATTTTGTTAAAGTCCCTAAGAAAAAGTTCCGGTGAGGAGGAGAATGTTTCTGTTGCCCATGATAAATTTGATGACATCAATTGCTTAAACTATGAGAGTCCACCACTTAAACACAGACCATGGTATTACAAACGAAGCCCACAGTTAGCAACCAGAAAACATCATTTGCAGAGTACATAAAGTTTCATTGACCCTGTCAAACACAGAACACAAATGCCTGTCACTACTGGTACTTAATTTAAAGCTTAAGACATTAGTTATATTAATACCTAGGCCACTCCTCTAACAGGCTAGAACGATCCATAAACAAGAATCAAATCAATAGGTTTCTATTTCTCTTCCCCTTTACCAGTTTTGTGTGTGCAAGTAATATCTTCTTCTAGTCCCTTGCCTTCCCTCAGGAAGAATTTAATGTCATTGCATTCAAGAGGTCCTGAGCCAGAACACATCCAAAGACTGGTCCTTGCTGAAACTGTGTGTGAACACACAGATAAAGACTCTAAGCTGGCATAATCATAATCTTTTTAATTAATACAGTTTCAAGTTCTTTCTTCATACCATTAGCAGATGGTTTACTTATGTGTTGTAACATGCGCCAATATGAGTCAAAATAATTAACAACATATAAATTATTAAGTACTTAAGTGAATTGTCAACATTCCCCACACCTATTCTGTTTTTTCTGGTGGAAAATTGAACAGCCAAGTGATGTAATTAATGATACCAACTATTACACATCAAATGTATGTAGCTAGATAGTATTGTATTCTTTAAAATATGGTAGCTGGGATAACTTACCCATAATTTTAATTTATGAATAGAATTACAAATCTGCTGTACTGCTTTTGTGTGTAGTAGTACATGATAATAACTGGGTCACAATCAAACAAGCAGAAATACTTGTTATTTTCTTATCTAAACCAGTGAATTGCATTTTTTAATCGCGACCAAACTATTTCCTTTCATTATTCCCCAATTTCATTTTCGATATAATGGATATGATGAGCACTTACACTCACAGGCATATTAGTGAATAACCAAATATGTTTTTAACAAACACATATTGCACAGGTTTCTTTTAGTGGACCTAATTTGCTTTGATTCTTATTTATTTCTCCCAAGAGCTGCTGCACACGACAGAGAAATATGACACATTAAGGCACTGAGTTGCTACACCCTTAACAATACCATTGCCCAGAGAACTTCAAAGTATATGCACTTTGAATACATTGTGCTTAGAGCTACTGTATGACGGAGGAAGACAGTTTCATTACTTGGAGGCTTTCTTGTGACCTACTCTGTTCAAGAACTGATATGCAGAACAGTAATTATACAGAAAAAAGACCCATCTTATGTCCTTGACTTATTTCCTAAATGGGATATCTGCCACCAATAGTATATATTTAATGGAAAATGAAGGCCTAGTAATTAGGTTTTGATTTCAATTTTAATCTGTCATTTGATCAGACAGCTCCTCTAAAAAGTACAGTGAATTTTGCAGCTTTAAATCAATTTTGTCATGCATTCACAGCTGAAAGTGAACTTTGTTCAGTATGCTATTATCCAAAAAAATAATGTATGAATGGATTATAGGTAGATATGGATAGGCAGGGATTATAGATACAGATATGGAAAATTTTTGGACACAGGTAACAAATATTCTTATCACTAAGTCTTTTTGTCAAGACCAAAACTTCTGTTAGTTTTTGTGTACCCATGCTGAGACCTCATTTTATGACTGGTAAAGAGCACGTTAGAAAAAAACCAAAGGGTTAAAGTTATTTTTAGTTAGGAGCATCAGCATGTGTACCATGTTTCACTAATCAGGCTTACTAAGTCTGCTAAATCTCTCCTGGTCCAAAGGCCCGAGTGACTACCAGATGCCAGTAGCAGTCTCCTGGGGATGAAATTTAGACACACACACACACAATTTGCTTTTTACAGCTGTACTTCAGCCTTGCTCACTCACACTGCTGTCTGTGGTTTCCTATGAATAGTAACATATATTAATTTTTTTCCACATACAGATTGACCTTAGTGTATCAATGTATTTATTAACCAGTGAAATCTCTTTCTAGTGCAGCAGTACACACGCGCACGCGCACACACACACACACACACAAAACCCTGAGATGTATTTATGAAAGTGCAGCATCTACAGCTGCTGCTTTGCAAAGTGATCAGTAGCTATCGTTCAAATGCCATCGTAGGAGGTCTCGAAGCTGAGCAATCCCAGTAGCTCCTAGTGCCAGTCACTCTGTTTCCACCCGCTTCCCCATGCACACCAGGGGACTGTGTGCTCAGCTTCTGAAAGCGCACGTGTGGTTGCTTTGGAGTTCCCAGGGCAGCAGCGTGGTTAGGGGGGATTTCAGGCATTAATTATTAGCGGCTTCTGTTGTGCACAGTTGCACTGCTGAGAATTTGGGATTATACAAGCCAGACAGGTCTAGCGAAAGCAGTGTTTTACACTGTCCATATTTAGCACATTTCATCAGTGTTTTGGTTAACGTTATCTTAAGGACTATTCAAATTCAGCAGCAGAGAGAAAACGATACCTAAAAAGTTTTGGCAATCAAACCTTCTCAGTCTCTCTCTCTCTCTCTCTGTCTCTCTCTCTCTCGTCTTTAACCTGAGTAACTCCTGTGAAAAGCCTAAGCCCTTGAAGCCTCTCCATTACACTAAGCTCTACATGAATTCAGACAATGCTTCATATAATCACAGAAATTAGACATGAGAATGACTAAGTCATCCTGTCCTTCTTCTGCTAATGAAATACAGTTCAATGCTGAATGGCAATGTCTGGCCAAATAGGGATGGGTCTAATGAGCAAATAAAGTTGCTATTAAGGACCTGAAATACATTCATAACATGCAGAGGGGAGTTTTACTTCAGACTAAGTGCAGTTTGAGGCCTAGTGCACATTACCAGTTGGAGCAAATAGGCGTATTCCTGGAGCACGGATTCCGGTCTGGAATCTCTTTTGCACAGTATGAGGCTGCTCCATGATGAAAAACAATGCACGGCAAGGAAGGACAGTAAGGAGATGAACTTCAAAACCTCACTCGTGTTAATGCAGGCATAGCTGGTGAAACCTTTTGAGGCTGACTCTGAATGTAGGACACCCAAAATATAAAAAAGTTGCTGTTTTGTTTTCTTCTTGACAGCCAGTCTAACATGTTCTTTACTTGGTGTCATTTTATCCATCTGTGGTTCATCCCACACACTTCCTGCTGTTCAGGGTTTTGGAGCTTCAGATATTCATAGTCATACTTCCCCAGATAGCTTCGGATACTTGAGATGTACACAAGAAAAAGGAAAAAATAAAATAAAAAAAATCAATCTGTCCTTTCAGTATTTCAACTTGGCCACTTCTGGTAATACACACCCTACCGCTAGTCTATTCTCAAAAGCTTCAAGTGGAGACCTTCAGCCAGGGAAACAATTATTTTTGCACATGATTTCAAGGTATAATTCAGTGAACAGTCAACCTGTGATCCCAGTAAGAGTTCTTTTTCTTTGCCTTGATTGCAGTCATTAACATTACAAACAACTGCCCATCTCTGTTCCAGGATCATTGATTATATGCATTTAAACCAGTTACCTGTTAATTCTCACACAGCTTTTAGAAGCAGTATATTTAAAATCATGTTACCTCAGAAAATAAAAAATACTTAGTCACTAAAATTTCACTTAGTGCAAATTCCTTTTTATTTCCACGCTTTTCTTATTTAGCTATGGCTTTATTTCACTTGGCTTCTTTAAATGTTAATGGTTTGATTTTTAGTCAGAAGAATGACTAATTGCAAAAAATACACAGAGGAAAAAACAAACAAACAAACAAGAGATATTGGACTGTAAGCTGTAAGCTTGGAAGAGCAGTTTCCACACAAAATAAAGCTACATCCTCTGATTTACTTCCCAGATTGTTTACTGGCACTCTCAGTAAACTGTATTTGTTTAGGTCAATATTTTGTATTCATTGGGGTATTCACAGAAAAAAAATATCATAGAGAGTGTTTTCTATCTGTAAGAGAAATCTGTTTATGTTGCTGTACAACAACTTGCTTAAATTTTTAAACAGAATTTCTGATAGTCAAAAGGAAAACAACTAGAGAAGGGTATTAGCCAAAATATCTGTCAGCTAAACAGAACTTGTAAATCCAGTCAAACAACTAAAGGGCATTGCACTGTCAAATCATCAGATTGCAGATCCCTGCCCTGTGGTTTGCTGTCTTTTAGAGAAGGATGCAAACTGTTTAGCTTTCCCAAACCCTCCCCCCCTCCATCTGCCTACTGACCCATGCAGCTGCCTTAGCATTCGCATTCGCTCCACTGGAAGTTTCATGCCTGCCTTGATAGAAGAATGTAAAATGTTGCAGTGACAGCAGCTTCAATGGGACTGAGCAAAGAATGATAGAGAAGACTAAATGTGTTATGTCTATGGATAGCTGAGAATTGGATAAGAAAACTTTGTAAATCGCTGTGCACCAGAACTGTCAGAACAGAACGTTTTAGGAGAAAAATGAAAAATACACAAAAGTCCAAAGCCCAAAATTGTAGTTTGTGTCACCATTAGGAAGGAAAGGCAATAGAGGTAAAGAAGATGCACTGCACAGAAATTTAAGTACTCAAAGGCAGAATGCAAGCATAAATGCTTCACCTGCTAAAAATCATTAAATTCTACTGAGACCAGTTTATAATAAGTCTCGTCTGCTCTTGACCATCATTTCCTTCACCCTGGCATTTAGTGAAAATGTATTCTAGAAGGTAATCGAGCATGCTTTTCTTCCTTCCTCTGGGGCCCATCAGGTTATTTACAAAGGAATATCTAAAACAGCAGCAATGTGATGGATCTCTACAGAATAGTTTCCTCAAATATTCATGCAGGTAGTCTTCTGAAGGGGCACATGCTGGTTGGTAAGCTTCCACAGGAGTCATTGAGATACAGTGATACCCTGCAGAAATGGTACGCAAAGAAAAATTGCAAGCCATTACACTTCATAAGAGTGCAAACTAAGTTTAGCCCCAGTATAAAAAGAACGTTCTCTGTAAATTCAGTGCAGCAAAAAAGGTTATTTCAGGTAATGTTTTGCACAATTAAAAAGCCTTCAGATGACATGAAAGACACTGCCTGTGATAGCCTGTGTTACAACCTTTGTAATTTCTTGCACATTATATATCTGTTTTGTCGCTCTGTAGGCAATTCAATCAAACTGGTAGACACAACATCTCAGGAGGTAAGGTTGAGACCACAAGATTTTCATGGAATTTACAGGCAGTCTTGCAAGTAGCTATACCCAAATTTTAAAAAGCTATCCACCCACAACTCTGGGATTCATTTCAGTCTGAAGTAATACACTTTATTCCCCATTCTCACCATACAAAGTTAGCTCTGTTTATTCCCTCAGGCTATATCACTGGGCAAAAGAGATCAAGGGCTTATCATTATTTTTGGTGAAACTCAAAGTTTAAGAGAGATGACTATTCTTCTCAATGATAGCAATCTCTTTAATCACAGTGAGTTGAGTTCAATAGTACAATATTTACTGCTGATGTTGTAGAACAATTTGAAGTCTTTGCTTTTGAAGACAATAATAATCACAGGGAAACTGGAGCCACTTTTATGAATAAATTTCACTATGCTGTACTGTACAGTACCATAGTTAAGAACCTGTGAGCAATAAAATTATAAACACTGTTAGAATTTGTTGTAACTAAAGCATTGCTAATTTTTATCTAAGCAGAAAATTGCCAGAGAAAATCTCTGCATAACACGTGGTATACCGCATATACCCAGTTTCTCTTGCAAACAAGCACACTCATGCACTCACTATGCAAAACAATATAGTTTCACAGAAACTTATGATTATAATAAGTGGAACCAAGGTCCAGAAAATAGGTCACTGAAAACTGGGCAATGTCGATTCTACCCCTTGTCCCAACTCTTCTGCCCGGGGAATGGTTCTTTACCTCCTTCTCCCTGCGCATTTCTGTCTTGAGCTGTGTCTTTTGAGATTACTGTCATACAAATTCTGGCAGCTAAAGGTACTAATCTATGAAGCCACCTACTTGCCTTTCAGCCAACCCATGAAACATACAACAATTGTGCTCATTTCTTCAATGGCATTTCTACTTGGAACATGCAACATCTCTTATACCTCTAAGCAACATTCCTTGATCAGTGAAAGTCTGTCACTAGTCTCCCAGTAAGACAGCCTGTTTTGTCAACAGATGAGGACGACATGATTTCAAAACCTTTCTACGTTTCTACTTACATAATTCCCCTTCTGGTTAAATTTCTCCTTTCTCCATTTAGTCTCCTAAAGTCCAGGACTAGACTCAACCAACACACACAAGCATGTTTACTCATACCTTTCTCAACCCAACAATGACGATTTACGTAACTTACATTGTTGTAAATAGAACCTACAGGGATAAATTCCTGGCCATCTACATCAATATGTCCTTTAACACTACTATGATACTCTTTTATCTGGGAAAATTATCTGGTATGTATCTGTAGAAATTACTGGACCATTATTGACTTTGTTGCATAGACTAAAATATTGATGAATGGCTGAAGAAAACAATCTTTAAGGCTTATTACCGTACTTATTTGAATGAAAGTACAAAAAGAGTCACTCACAGGAACTATCTAGATGCTCTTCATAGACAATTGCACACATTATCTAAAAGCAACTGTGATACAAACAGCATTCCATTTCCAAAATGATGCAGTAGATATGGCCCACTGCTCAAGGTGCTGTATCTCAATTATCTTGAAGGACAACTTTAGCAAATGAACTCAATTGAATCTAGTTTTTATCAGTCACAACCTTGGCTGACCATTGCCGTTTTCTAAATGTGAAGTTTGTTTGCAAATGCTTACAGCATGGAAAAGCCCAAGACAGGAAAAAAAATATTTCTGAGGTTATAAAATACTGGTACAATTTTATGTATCACACAATGTGTGAATGAGAACACTGTGGTGAAGAATTGCACAAAGAGGTTTGCTAAATCTTGAGTAATGAGAAATTAACCTCGAGCAATACAAGAGATGCGTGTTTGCTTAAATAAATTGTTAAAGCTTACTTAGCTTCTCTCTATCTCCATCTCCTTTTTTTCTTAACAGAAGTTTATCTGCTCCACTGTACCTGGTTCTACTAGATCCTTGAGCTTTGTTTCAGTTACACCATAGTCCCTCTGACAGTAAAACGTACCTTTCCAGGTCTCAGTAGCTTAACGGTGTAACTAATTGGTTTCTGTTCCTTTTCACATCTCCTGATTAAAAACAAACAAGCCACTATTTCTGCTCCCATTTACTTCTGTCAGAAAAGATTTTTAAACTTCGGAAAATGTGGATGTTTGGTCCAAACAAGTGCCCACAAGTTCAGATCGACTCTAACACACACCTGAACTCTGTCAACCCCCTTAAAAATGAGTCAGAGACAGCCAAAGAATTAGATTTTGCTCTGTTCAGCCCATACCAGCTACACTAAACTACCCTAGAGACACCCTTGCATTTCTTCTTCAGTGCTAGACAGAATTAAGAAAGTTTATTATTTTGCAATGTTAAGAAAGAAAAAGTGAGATTGGATTCTGCTGGTATTTCAGTCAAAAACATGGGTAAAGTGAGCCACAGTATAAACTCTTGATGGCTGTGTTTTATCCAAATTGACTCAGTCATGTTTGGTCTTAAGTCCAAGGCCTCAATCTTTGGCCTCAGCTTCACAGTGAAAAAACTACCTGAAAAAATTCTTTCATTTCACCTATTCCCAGATACTCATATTTTATACATTTGTGCCCACTGTTTTCTTGAAAAACAACTGATCTAGAATTCAGTTACTCAAGGTTCCCTCTTTTCTTTCATCTCATGAAATACCTCAGATCACCAGGGTAATAGGACCACGCTGTGGGAAGTAAGGATGCAAAGACCTGTGAACACTAGCTAAAAAAGCAGACTTTCCCTCTCTCCCACCTTTAAAACTGCCAGTTCTCAAGCTGTAGGTCATGGATGAGAGAAGGGGAAGGGTTTTGATAAATAATTACCGGTAGTAACATTTTCCTGTTGCGTTATTCCCTTCTTGTCCTACATTGCAGAATACTGGTGGATGTAGGGAGTAACTCTCTAGACAGAGATAGGTTTGGGCAGCTTAAATACCTTTGTGAGCTTGAATTGCTTCCATTACCTGTAGCTAGCTGACTGCCTACTGTGAAAGGATGAACAAAACACCATGTGTTAGCATTAAAGGTTTTCAGTATGTCAATTTTTTTCCCTTTAATCTAGAAGGTTATTGTCACAGATGATGCACAGACCAACCCCTTTGCTTACCAATCAAGTTAACATATGCTTTTAGCTGATGACTGCTTACTTTCTAGCACCCAGAGCTACAATAACATGGTTATTTTTGAATCTTCTGCACAGGATGGAGGACAAGGGAATAAGGATATAAAAATTCTGTTTGCGCTGTGGTGTTTTCAGTTTGAATTTTTGAAGGTCAGTGTTTTGCTCATAATCTGATTTGATTTGCTGTTTCTTTTGCTGAGCAGCATGAAAAAAAATTAAGCTGAGCCTTAACATGAAGAAGGACCTTGTGGTAGAGGATTTTTTTTTTTAATATTTCACGTGTCCACAAATATCAGAGGAACTCGTTACCTGTTAGAACAGCAGTGTCTAAGGACAGAAGGAATCCCTCTACTCTTTCCATCTGCTAAGGGATAAACTGTTTAACCTCTCCTTACTGTGCATCATTTTGAATGCTCAGCTACGTAAGCAATTATCAGAATGAACAGAAGTACTGCAAATTGTTTCTAAAGTAAGGAAAGAATTTTTAAAGTCAAAAAAGTTGAACATTAGGGATCATAAAACATAGGGATAGAAGAAAGTGAGCAGTATTCTCCACTGTAGCTTTCAGAAAGCAGTTGATAGTTGTTTAAAAAGCATATATCACTTTTTTTTTTTTGTGTGTGCAGTTAACTAATGTGAAGACTCCTTACAAATGCCACTCGAATAAAGAGCTAGTGGTTTATGAGCTCAAAATATTTTGCTGCACAGAGCAACAAAAGGCAGCAGTTGGACTTCACTGAAGTTGTCACACAGCACACAGCTCTATTAGGCACACAAGGAAAGCTCTGAGGGGGTTAAAAGTCAATCGCAAGACCTGGGACCAGTGCCAATAAACTCGTACCTGGCCAGACTTAAATTGAATTTTAGCTGCCAACTGTACATTTTCAGATCTCCAGAGGAAGCTGGTTCCTTCGTGTGGGTGAAGCAGACAGAGGCAGCTGTTGAAATGGAAACCATTGCATCAAACAACTTGGGAACTGATTGAATTTAAAATTGGACTTTCTTATTCCTCGATTTTTGCCTCAGAATGCATTGAAGGGATGCAGGTGGCTGATAAACAGAAATGTATCACTCAGCCAAGAGGTTAAAAAACCCCTCCAAACAAACAAGAATTTTGTCTTTTGGGAGGGAAAAAAAACCTCAACAAATTCAACAATGAGATATAGAACCAGGCTCTTATTAGGTGTAAATCAGAGGAGCTATTCTGGTTTACATCAACATTAGTAGAATAAGATTTCTCGGTTAAGCCAGTGTAACCTTAACAGAATAATGTATTAAATTTGAATATAATTGCATAAAAATCTTACCCCAATATTATTTCAAGCCTAGGATTAAAGCTGGACTTGAAATAATATGTGCATATATTATATATATATATCTCTGTGTGTGTGTATCCACTAATAAGAAGAATAAATTGTCATTTTTTAAACCCGCACATAAACATAATAGAAAGCAGGCTAATATTTCCAAGTCTGACATTACACAGTAAGAATTCCATGAATTAGAGTTATCCTTGTATCATGAAGAAAGCGCTGGGTCACATCCTAATTTTTCCCCTACAGGATTTCAGATAATTTTGACGTGGGGTCCTCAGATGGTGTGGTTCCCTTTCAGCATCAGTGGGAACTGCATCCCATTTACACCAGTGAAGAATCTAGTTTAGCATGTTCATTCAACTGAGTCCAAGATATAAACACACTGCTGTATACCACGTGGACAGCTACCTTGTCACCACTGATGGTCTCGGTGCCTGCTTCTAGTTCCTATACAGGAAAGAGAAAATCTGTATTTTGTGTGACATTTTTTTCAGTTGAAACACATTCAAAAAATACAGAGAGACGGAAAAAATAAGAAAAATATATAATGCCCCCAAACCCACATAAAACCTTCAGTGTAACAAAGTTTACTATGACTCTTCCTTACATATAAGTCATTCTTGATCATATGGCAATCTAATAGTTGTCTAGTCTTTATCTTAACTGAAAGCAGGATGTTAGAGCTTACCCCCATAAGGTGTCATTGTCAGTAACAATAAAAACCTATATAACATCATAGAAAACTATGCATAGAAAATACGTTGTTTGTATTTCACTAATCTCAAGTCTACAGATACCATTATTAAATTTACCGATAAAAGTATGTTTTCCAACAACCATTTTTGTAGTGAGAACTCAGTTGAATTTGCCATCACTGGTGTTGGAGTGTTGTACACCAAACTGATGATCCAAAGTCTTCAATGATTTTCCACTGTTACCACAGCAAAAATATTTTCAGAAGCTGAAATCCACCCCAAACATTTTTTCCCTCAAAATGTCTTTTTTAGTGAACTTTGAAACACAAAGAGAGGGAACACACAGGATAAAATCTAGCCTTTCTTCATAAACCCAAAAATACAGTAGCTGTATAGGTCTAGTGATAGCAACTCTTAGCAGAATCGTACTACAAATTCTCCTTTCCTGACCATTTCCAAGGCAGACATAGAAAAATAAAGGAAGAGTTCTTGGCCACTGTGACATTATTTTGTAAAGTATCACAAACTGTCTTTCTCTAAAGTATCAAAGAGAAAAGGCTCATGGAAAGATGTTTGTCTTGGTACTCTTTGGCTCTGTGTTATCAGATTACAAGACTAACAGTTTCATAGACACAAACCAAAAAGTGGAGAGCAGGGTGGGAAGAAGAAAGGAATGGAATAAAAGCCATGCTCATCTTAAACGACTATGGGCTTTTACAACTCAGATGTATAAATTCAGATCTTGCCAGTGCAGATCTTTGTGACAGACGAGGCGCAGAAAGATGAGATCCCAAACCACTGCCCACTAACTGATGACTTGCTTAGCAGGCTCTGGATTGCGTGCCAGCAGGAGGTAATTTTCCCAGCATCCAAAGTAAGGATGACACATAGAGTTGGTGTTGGCAGCTGTCTTTCCTTCAGAAGAGGTTGTTCCACCAGCACAGGAGACAGACACTGAGAAGTGAGGAACCCCCTCAGTTCTCAGTGATATTGGCCACAACTCATGCAGACCTCTGTGTCCAACAGACACCCGATTTCTCTCCTGGGAAGTGCATGTAACCTGGAGATACGCTGAACAGCTGTGTTTTTAAGGGCTATACTTATTTACGAGAATGTCTCATCCATTAATGGTAGTGTTATCATTGCAATAAGTGTGAGATTTTTATTTTTTGGTCATGAGGGAAGTGAATATGTGCATGCTGATGGTCCTTCCCCCACCCTATATGCTTTGCCATAGATTTTTCAATGCAAGTACAAAATGTGTTTATGGAGAGAAACATAAACAGGTCCTGACTTGCTAAAGATAAAAATAATGAGATTTAAAAACAAATTTGCCATTTTATAAGACCAATGGTCCTATCTTTTGTGCCAAGTGTATCTCATGCCTCTGAATTAAAGGAGAGACAAAAATATCCAGTTAAGTGTTAATGACCTCACTGTTTTAAAGAAGAAATAAGCATTATCAGGTCAGTCCAATTCATATTTTATCTGTCTTTCATATCCCAGATAGGTTACTTCAGCCTAAGTTAGATCAAAATATAATGGCACCAGTAAAAAAAATTAAATTAGAATAATAAGTGACCTTGTATAACTTTCAGACCTGTTTGACTTTCAGGTAAAATCAAAAAACTTCTATAGAGTGAGAATTCATTTTTATATTAAGCTTATTTTTAGCCTTAGTAGAAGAGTGATATACTGTCCTCTAAGGAATAAGAAACAAGCATCATGGTTAACTTAATAGGGAATTTGACTTTGAATTTATTTCCTGTTTAAGCCTCGAGAATTTTTCACAAAGACCGAAATGTTTTGGACTATTTTTAAAGAACAAACAGAATTCTCCCTGTTCGTACTCTGTCTACAGACTAAAAAGCACTCTCTGACAGCTGAATTAAATCCTCTTTGAGGTGGCAAAATGGAACCCCAAGTACAGTACTTCCCTGGCATAATATCATTGAAGAGTTCTAACTCCTTTGTTCTTTCTAAGCCTACTTTGAAAAAGGAAAAAAAGCAAAGATGTGCATGTGATATAATGGGGATTTTTCTTTGGTTGTAGTTTTTCTTTCTTCCTTTCTCCATGATTTATATGAGTGCATAGGAAAATTTGCAACGGTCAGAGACCAGAAAGCTCCTCTATTGTAATTCTCTCTTTTTTTTTTCCTTTTCCTTTCTTTTTTTTTTTTTTCTAACAGATGTACCCTTTTTTCCTCTCCAGATGTCTTTCAAGCCCCTATTTAAACTATTGAGGTTTTTTTCCAGTACCTTCATGATAGTTTAAATGTTTCAGTCTCCATAGATGCAAAGCAAAAAGTTAAGAATGCAAGGTGACCTGTTTCCTAATCAAAAGACAACTAATAAAACCTGATTGCTCTTGAAATAGAGATATATAACTTCCAAACCTCAACAATACAGATAGGTTACATTTTAAAGAGAAATACTTAATGTGTGTCCTCAAGACCACCTAATGCACAATTATGACATCATCTAACTTGGTACATATTTAATTTGCAATTTACAACGATATATAAGCTTATTTCTCATTATAACAAAGTGGATATTTAATCAGCAAATCTCAAAAAGGCATACATAATGCAGACTAACCTCACCTCTTTCAAGACAAATTTAATTAAATTTTGCTCCTACAAAAGCCAACAGAAATCTTTATACTTTGCAAAATAAGTCTAACTGTGATAATTTACAAGGGATATTCATATTGCTGTATTCCTAAATGTTCTAGTTTCATTATCTCACACAATAGTTTGGAGTTATTTTGTATTTTAAAGTGGTTATTTTCTACCTTGTAATGTCATTGCTATTAATTTTATGTACCATAACACATGGCAAGACAAAGTATTTTGGAGGCTTTGCTTAAGCTATGTTTTTATCAGAGGCCCATCATTTAAGATACAGTGCTGTAAATGAAAATGATTAAATTGGTGTTTTACAGCTATAAGTTACTAGAGAACAATTTTCACTTTACAGTGATGTGTTTTCATTGGCATTTTAATAAGAGGTGATTATCTAAAGAGAGAATTCTAAATAGGATTTGCAAACTAGGTATATTTTCTGCTCTTCACTCAATAATTTCTTACAACACATCACTTCTTAAAGTACAAGCAATACACACAACTTGGAAACTTAATTCATTTGCATTGGATCTGAATTTAAGAGCACTAAAACCAGTGATTGATTTACGATACTGGTAATCATAAAGCAAATACTAAAAATACATTGAATTAGATTTTACCTCTAATGGAAAGGTGTAAGTCTGAATTTGTTAGATATGCTAACAAATATCTATTTATCCATTTATTCAAAATAAGAGACATATGAGTAAAATGACACGCTCTGATTCACAAAAGAATCTGTTATGGAATCAAATCAGGTCCTTGGAATTTTGGGCCAAACCTTTAATTCAAAGTATTTTTATTTTTTTTAAATACAAATATGATTTTATTCTTGGATATTAGGAAGCAGGAGCAGTTATTTTAATAAAATCCATCACTCTTGGACTGCACTTAAAAATTTTACTTGGTGTTTTTTCTTGCTGTAGATGGCATCTTATACTAATTGAAATTCTAGCTTAGTAGGCAATAGACACTGGAAAACCTAAAAGAACAAAATGTCCCTTTGGGTCATGAACAATTTATGGTAAAGCGACACAAAATGGTGAGTTTCTGAGAGAGAATTAGTTTGTACCCCACCAATAACTGTTTCAAACCAGATGCCTGTGCTGCAATATATCACACTCAGAGAATCTATAGGAGCTACTACTATCTCTGAATTCCAAAATTTATTGCAGTTCTGTGGTAGGTGGTTACTTATAAATTATTCCCTGTTATGTGACCCTTTTTCAGCACTCCGGAGAGTAAAAGGTCCTGACTTTCCTGAATGTCTTCCAGATCTGTTTCTTTTCATTCTAGTCCAGACCAGGACACTGTTTAAAATAAATATATAAAAACTAGTAACTAGTAGACGTACTGAAGAGAATCCAGAGAAAAGACCGACAGAATTTTAGAAGGTATAATCCACAAGGAAATTTTGAACAAACTGAATTTGTGTAAGGTTGAAAATCAAAGATAACATGATTAGTCTTTGAAAAGGAAAGCAATGTGCACAGAGGACAGTAAGGTTCTGGTCACCATGTCTATCAGGTGCAGGGCAAGAAGAATCAGTTTAATTTGCAGTGAGTATGATTTAGATCAAATATTAGCAGAAATACTCTAACTACAAGAGAAGTTATATTGCTTGGCAATATATTCTGGGTTTTTAAGAAAGTGTTGGGCAGGAAATGTGTATGGTCTGTCTAAGTATGTGAGATTTTACTTAAGGGTAGAAAGGTAGGGGTCTCATGTCCCTTTAATTCTAAACCGTTAACAGTGAAAGTCTACTTTTTGGTGGCCCAAACTTAGGCGCTTAAAAATACCCTGATTTCTAAAGTTCATATTATGAATCATTTTATGATTTCATATTTATAGGCAGTTATTCAAGTCACCAATCCAAAATGGAATCACTCAGACTCATCTGTTACTGTCTTGACTTTGTAATGAAGGGAAACAAATTCATATAACAACAACAAAAAAAAGACATAAGATAAATCCAGATAAACCTTGAGAAAACAAGGAGATGACAATGCCAGGGTATGGCCACATTTAGATTCTGAAATCTAGTTATTTACTGAAACTCAACTATGCATATGGAGATTGCATTTGTTAACCCAAATTTCTAACGTTCTCTTTATGTACTAAATAAAGGATATTTAATGTACATGAAAACACTAAACTTAAAATATACCATTTCACTGTGGGATCACACATCTTCAAGCAATTTATACTATTTACAATGTCATACACAGCACAACCCATTTGGAACTATGTAGACATCAACTAGTAAGAGTGAAAAACCGTAACTACCAACTCTAACAGAATCCCAGAGAGATAACATCAAATTGGTTCTAACAAGTGATTTACATGGTAATTGACTAGTTTAGAACCAAGTGATTTACATGGTAATTGACTAGTTTTGTAGCAGTATCAAATGGAAAGAGATATTACTTTCCTCAAACATTCCTCAAAAAATTAATGATCCAAAAAAGAACCATGTAAACCAGGTAATCTCTTGTTAATTGATCTGCTACCAGTACTGTATGAAACATGGAGCAATACATCTGCTACAGAACCTTGAGAATATATTTGCTGCTATAGCTGTGCCTTGGGATTAGCTGCAAAGATGAGCACCCAAATATTTATTACAGGAACAGAAAGTGTTGACAGCTCATTAGTGAGCTAAATATACATTTTCTGTGAACCTAGAGATACCTGCACACGATTCAAGATCTGTGAATATGACAAAAGACCCCACCAGATAATCCACCACAGTGCCTGCTGTGGAAAGCTTTGTTCTTGCAAAGAGAAAAACAATACATAGTGTGAACTATAATTTCCTTCAACTGAAAAAAAAAAATCTCTGATGAGGACAGGCATGAATGCGTTCTGAGACCGCAAAACCTAACTTTCATAAGGTTGGCTGCATAGGTTTTTTTTTGTCCTCTCAGAGTTCACTTTGTTTTCTTGAAGTTATGAAAGGTCATTAAAATCCATTTTGCATACCAGCATGCATAAGCTTTACTTTTCATTTCTTATGGCTCAGACAACCTTCATTTCTATAAAATGGTAGAAAAGCATAAAAAGTATCCTAGGAAGTAACATGCAAATGTTCATGCTGTATATTTGCACATCAATCTCTGGTGTGCTTTTAAGGCACATTGCTTGTATAGAAATACAACAGGATCTGAGCATGGGGTGGTAAAGAGGGAAGAAGAAAAGGAAAGAAATACTGAGTGGTTTGAGTGCACATCCAACGGGTTATTTTTTTCTGTGCTTGGCAAACAAGAATTGCGGAAAGCTTTTATGACTTTTAGCCTCTGCATTATACCTTTATTGAGTGACTGTGCAGAAGTTTTGTTCAGGGAATGATATCTGAACAAACAAAAGACATGCAGCATGACAATGCTCTGGAATTTGAAAGATGTTGAAGAAATTAAAAAGACAAAGGCCCCATATGACTCAAGCAACTCAGCCATTCTACATTCTTTTAACATACCAAACCAGAGCACATTAATCAACGAGTGAACAGGTGAAGATGATGCCCTGAATAAATTTCTAGCCAGAAGTGATGACTGAGGAGGAATTTGTTTTTATGGTCTATATTAGCAATAGTAAATGATTCCAGCATTCAGGGAAATTGACAGAATTTAGTGGTCTATCATTAACTTCATTTTCATTAGATAAATTCTATCCACATTGACAGTCTGAGCTGGACTACAGAATAAGGCTGCCAGATGCGGAATCTGATTTAAAGCAAATACAATTCAGAAGCAGCATTCACGGGGAAAATACTACTTCTACTTTTCTTATCAGTCTTCAGATGTAACTCATCAGAAAGAGGGTAAGAGAAATGGAACGACATAGAAATGATCATGATCACCCCAAAAAATGGCAGGAGAAACAAACTATCTTGATTTGCACTAGTGTAAATGGTGTGTGAAAAAAGAACTGTGTTGTTATTACATGGCTGATAACAGTTACCTGATCTTGATACACACATATTACAGCAGAAATCGGCAACATAAAAAAGGACATGAAAAAAAAAAAGTGAAAGATCAAGTAATATAATATTTTCGACCTCTGTAAGGCCCAAGGACAAGAAAAAAATATTCAGAGCTGGGAATATTAATGAAGAACCTAGTTTTTTAGTGATCGGATTGGGACAAATTCATAGGCCCATTGAAGCCCCTAGCCATTATCTAAGGATACAGTAGGGAAGAAATCCATTTGATCGGAGGACATTCTTTATAGTTTGCCCTTGCTTTTGGAAGCAGAAGTCACTAGACTCTTGGGGAGGCTTCAGTTCAAAACATGTAGCACAGTTCAGTCCCAATTACACAGGGAATGGCAAGAGGAACGATGTCAGAATGAGAGCCTGAAAATTATTTCAATGAGACTTCAATGCATATTTAACTGAATTTCTATTAAAGAGCAATTTCAGAGATTGAGGCTAGATCCTTAGCTCTCCATTAAGGGAAACTTCTCCTTTTCTTTGACAACTACCTCTGTACTAAGATTTCACTTTTACTCCTTCCTTCAATGACACTGGTGAATGAACTATACTCTCGCCACCCACAGCTACCTCTGCCATGAGCTGCAGGCTGTTTTTCAATTGTGTTTTTATCTCCTGTTTTATATTCCTTTGGGTTTTTTTCCATTATGTTTAGTAATGTGTAGGCCAGAAGGATGCGTGTGGTATGATGAGACTAGTACTCTGTATTTGCTCGTGCTTTATTAATACTTCTATTCCATTACATGATCTTTTTTCTCCTTTTCACAGACTTCCACATAATGCCCCCGAAATTGCCTGCTGCAGCTAAAGCTCAGCTGATTACTTTAAAAATAAGAGTAAAATCTATACAGCGTTCGACAATACACATATTTTGCTGGCACGTGTATATAATATACATATACATGTATATTTTACTCTGCAATTTAGAGAAAATGAGATTAACAATATCTAATCTTGGATAACTGGTATAATTAGCTGTTGTTTAGAATGTACTGTACATACATAGAATACAAAGCTAATGCTTTTTCTTGCTAGACCTTTCAAAACCTTTACTTAACGAATGAAATAACCATTCCAGTTTCCAGTTCTTTTATTTCTTTTGTAACATTAAGAGAGAAATGGCCAATCCAATCTCTCTGTCTGAGGGAAAATATTTTCATCTTCTTCATCTTGACAGAAGGAGAACACCAAATCAACACCTGAGTCTTTTCAAAACTCTACCAATGGAAAATGTAAACTCTTTCTAATATAAGAAGCTGAAAGCAGAAGAAGGCAAGCTGAAGACAGATCAGAACTTTTTATTTTTTACTGTATTCTTTATTAATACTCCTTGAAAGGAGATCTTTTACTAAAGATTGAGCCATATAGAAGACAGGATGACACCAAGAGGTAGCAAGGAAATAACTTAGCTTCTGAGTGTTCAGAAGAGTTGAAGAAATCAGGATGAAAGCATTGCTGTGTTAATGTAAGAATAGGGAAACAAAAGTGAATGAATATATCAATTGCATTTTCTTTCTTTTAACACCAGGGAAGCTACCAAAGATATAAGACGATGGTATACATTGAAAACCTTAGTGGTTTTATGTAACTGTTGATATTTTTTAACTGATCAAGAACATTTATGAGAAGGGAAGGAAAGAATTTTGCATCAAGAAATCTCTTTTCTTAAACTGATCAAGAACATTTATGAGAAGGAAAGGAAAGAAGCAAAACAATTTTGCATCAAGAAATCTCTTTTCTTTTCAGAAACTTTCTCAAACTGGTCTTATAATGTAATAGCTGATTAATATCCCTACCTGAACAGGTCTGCCTGTCATCAAGGTCTCATGAGTACCTGCCTACCCCTAATATCACACTACTTCCACAATGACTTAAAGTTCATATTTGGTTGTACTATCTCTCATTCCTGTAAATACTTTAAGCCCAGTTATGCACAGAAAAAGCAATCAAGCTGTGACTAAAATGAACAGCAAATGCCTGCAAAGTATATGACAAACTTATAAGATGAAGTTTGTTCAAGAATGGTGTTAATATCATTACAAATAGCTACCACATCTTCAAAAATGAATGCTTTTTGGAAATAAAACACTAATATTAAAAAGGTCAACATTTTTAAAACGTAGTTCAACTTGTTCTAATTATTATGAAAGCTGCAGTGAAAATTAATTTTCTGACAGAAGTCCTAGAAAAAGCATGGAGTAGAGCAGTTGTTCATTTGCCATAACACACCAAAGATCACGTCTGGCTTCTCTAGAAGCAACAGGTTTAGATTGCCTCCAAATGCTGCATAATAGACTAGATAGTCTGTTTCAATCTGGAATTTTTATATGATCCTTTGTTCAGTGTGGACCAGATGTCTGTTGTTTTGTTAAGAATTAACTTCGTAATTGTTTAAAAAAAATACTTAGCATACCAAGGCCACATGTGTGGCACAGGTGCATTTTAACTGCTCTGCTGTAAGTTTCTATAATTAATAACTAGGATTCTGGATGTTCAGCCAGGTTTTTTTGGTTATTGTTTTGAAGGTTGTTTTTTGTGCAGTTTTTCTTTTTTTGAAGGTCACATGGCCAGTCTATTTGAAAGAAAAAAGAGGAAAAAAAAAAAAAAAGAATGAGACCTGAGATTGCTAAAGCAACAGATCAACAGTTTATGCATTGCAAACTAAGATTATTTTACACATAAAACAAAATGGATGAACTCTGAATATACAGAGAAAATTAGCAGGGGAAAATGAAAATTAAGTTGCGAGAGAGTCTGCTACTTTGATAACATAGACCATGGAATAAAAGAGGTTTTCTTTTTCTTATGCTTACTTAGACGTGTGTAGTTTTGTAGGAGGTGCTCACACTCACATGGCAGTAGTTTACCCTTTTTTTTTTTTAAACTTAGAAAAATATCAAACTCAATATTTAGAAGAGGAAAGATCAAGACAAGTATTAGAAAATTGACTCAACTTTCCAATTCAGATTGATGTAGTCAACTCATCTAAATGGATATATAAACAAACTGTTTACTGTAAACCAGAAATGATTCAATATGTCTTACTCTTTCATATGTTTTCTATAGATTTTCACTGTTTAAATACACAGATGATGTGTATTAATAAGAATTTTAGCTCTGTCACACAACAGGTCTATGAGAGTGTCCTGCTGGATATCAGGGACAGCTTCTGTGCTTTCAATGTGAGTCTTACCTCTTTGCCCCCCAAAAAAATCTAGAAAAAAAAGCCTTGAACTGTCCAATAAGCTAGTGTAGGTATTCATAAACATCAGTCATTAAATATCAGAAAAGAGGAGATCTACTTCTCTGGAAGAATAAGGAAGCTGATAATCCCTGTGGAAGGGCAGACACTTAGAAAAAGAGGAAAAATACTAAGCTGAACAATCAGATATTCACAGTTCTCCAGCAGTGAGAAAAACCTTTACCTCTCCCATGCTTGGGTCCTACTTTGCTTTTTTCACCTGTAGGGATGTTCAATTGTACATTCAGTGAAGAAGTTATTATTTGAGTTGATGTAGGAAAAGATATTTAGTATTTTGACACTCTGAGCTCAATTTTCATCTGATAGGCTCACCTCAAGAAGCAGATCTGTATCGTTTTGCTGTCTGTTTGTCTGATGGGCTGAATCTAAAAAAATAAATTTGTACATGAGGTACAGAAGCAAAATTTGAACTATTTTTTTTTCTAATATAATACTAACTCTCCTGTTCTAGCCTTCAGTTCTTAAGAAATTATCTTTACAAAATAAGAGAAAGGCTTGCATATACAACCTAATTTTTGGATTCTCTTGACTTCTGGATACTTTCCTTTGCTTCTTAATTTAATTAGACACTAATCTTAATTAGTGTCTTCTTAATTTACATCTAATACCCAAAAAGGGTGAAAATGTTTACTATAATTTATATTCATTGTTTAAACACATATTTGATGGTTTTGAATCTGTTGAACTTACCTGTTTTACCCCTGAGAATGATGCATGTACAAGTGAAAAACAAAGCAAGTTTCACAGCAACAAAACTCAAAAAGCAATCAGAATCTTTGTTTCATCCACTTCACAAGACCGGATCAGATATCAGGCCAGCAACAGAGCCAAGAATTATATAGATCAGGCAAGAGAAAAAGGCAAGTAGAAATACACTCAAGAACTGAGAAAAACTTATGGTATTGTCTTAGATGGAGGAGCATAAAACAAGAGAATTGACAGTCCCCTGTATCTCTGAACCTCAGTAAATTTTTCTTTGCAAAAGAGATAGTCAGCATTTTATTAAAGTGGGTGTAAAATACTGGGTTTGTGTTTTAACGTTTGCTCTTTTATGCATGCCTACAAAAGATGGAAACTAATAAGAATGAGGACCTAAGGCCTGGTGGGTTTATTTTGGGAGGGGGGAGGGAAGGGTTGTTTTAGAGGAATCTTTTTTTTTTTAATCCTTTTTCAAATTAAAATAATCTGCAGGTTTCAAAATATCACCAGAATGGTCATCAAAGCAATAAAAGATTGGAGATCTCAGCCAGAATATTGTGCAGATATGATCAATATAGCTTTCAATGATAAGAATATTTTTTATGAAAGAAATATAGATTCACAGTGCAGGTATGTCTGAGGAAAGGCAAAATATTAATATTTTTAAAAAAATGCTCACTTTTTAATTTAACATATTAATTGCAATATTATCTTGAAATATACCCCCAACACTTCAACTGTTGTGTAATATAAAAATACATATTCTTATACTAAAAACATTTTCATAATTTCAAAGAAATTTTCAGGTCATCATTTTGAAGGAGATATACAGTGGTTTACCTTTCTGATTTTCACTTTCACTTTAATCTTAAACATTTCTGAAGATCCTTGGCCAGATATAATTGCCTTAAGTAGGTCATGTGGCTTTATAGGGACCAATACAGCATCAAGAAATAATCAAGGGTACCACAACAGAATGCAGTACAGCTACATATAGGTATGGCTGTTTATTGTTCTTATAAACTTTACAGGAAAATAGAGAAATATATATAAGCTTTCTCATATATGCCTGATATATTCTGTTGTTCTCCCTTTAGAACTTCTGTAAGATCCCTTACATCTGGGTCTGTATTAATTCTTTTTGTCATTACAACATTAAGTACTTAGAAAATTGATACATTATGACAACAGAAATATCAATGTAACCCTGTGATTTGTTGCGCAGTGGTGGCTAAATCTTCCTTAACTGGCATGTCTGTTTTGAGAAATAAATATACTATTGTAGTAGAAGAAGGAAGCACATGATGAACAGCAGCAATATTGAAGGAATCATCCTAAAAGTATAATTTATCACCAGTCAATACCTTTTAACTCATCAGTAATCTTACGTCTTTAGAAAATTATCAGTTGTATATACTGACTGGCTTTTGTTGTTGCTACAGGGTTTTAAATTCATACTACTCAAAGCCTGTACTTACCACAATAGAATTAGGTTCATGTCTGACATTTTAAATGCCAGGCATGAAAGTAGAAATAATATGGATTAATATATACCTTATGATCATTTGAACTTCAAAAACACATAGTGATGTCAAAAGTGTATACCATGGAGCTCCTTACCTGTCATAACACAGTGTAATTTCACTTTGAACATCATTGGCTTTGTTTGCAAAGTATGATCTCCAAAACATAATACTACAAAAATTGAATAATAGTTCTGTATGAGTTTTTCAACACACAGTAGTATACACAATGAAGTAACACTTTCTCATATTGAATATATTCTTTTGCGGTTAAAGAAATAATAGGCAAGATTTACCTTCTTGATAAATATGACAGTCACATTTTACATCACTAATTCAGAATGATGTATATGAAGATACCCTGATACTAGCTCAATTGCAAATTCTGTTTATTATCAGTAACACCTCTCTCTTCATCACTCCAAAACACTGAAACAAAACCAGACCTGGAAACAACTCCATGCAAATCTATTCTTCTACTTCCCCTAAAACTCTCTAATATAATGATTGCACAGTAAAAAAAAAAATAAAAAAATCAAAACTGTGACAGAGGAACTTTTACTCCAAAATAATAGGAGCTGCGGAGTTTATGAGGTCTATTAGAGTTGAAAGCATTGTATTCAATTTCATGTGGACCACTCTGAGATCCTCTACAAAGAAAGCAATCATCTAGGAAGAAAGAAAGTGAAGTTATAGCTATAGCTGCTAGTACCTGACATTCAAAACCCAGTAAAATTGGCAGGTATGAAGAGATTCCTATGGTTGGTTGGGAGAACCTCATGCCCATACCTCTCAAAGATGCAAAATAATTTCTGTGAAAGTAGTTGCCACCTGCTACCACCTTCTTTTGAGCTCCTCTCTGAAAGGCAACAGCTCAGGATACCTGCAGACTCCTGTCTCTTCGAGTTTGAAGCTACTGGGAGCTGGGAGAGAGAAGATTCTGTCTTTCACAAAAACAAGGTATTTCCAGCTCACCTGATGGGGGACATTTTGCTTTCTTGATAACACACCTGCCAACTGAAAATCACTAGAAAAATGGAAAAAAAAAAAATCAGTGTGAAAAAGGAATATTACACGGAAAAGGAAAAGAAATAGCAAGGATAATTTGCAGATATGTATTACATCAACACTTACTGAGTTCCACATGTGGTACCTTTCACCACCAATAACTTACTTCCTCCAGTCAGCATTTCAAACAACACAATATATTCATTCAACACTTCCCTGTATGTCCAACGAGAAACAACGGGCATTACAAATTCACACACATCCAGTGACCTTATTTATACCAATAAGCATATATCTGGTAACAATGCCAAAGGATCTGTGTAAGAGCAAGAAAAAGAGATCTTTTTAATTCCAGTTCAGAACTAAATATAGATGTGCCCTATATGTCTGCTGCTGGTTTTATATTATCCTTGCGGACTTCAATGAGCATCTCTGGTGTCTCAGTGTCAGTGAATCCCTGCTGCATTACAGCATTCTGCTGTCCTGCCTGGGTTCTGTGGTCTTCTAAGGTAAACTGCTAGAAATCATGTATGGATTAGAGGTGACTTCAGAGCTGCTCTGAATGACAGCCTGCTGTCTAGTCCAATTCACAAAATAAAGGCAAATCATTTCTACTCTCTTTTGGGTTTGATTACTGACAAGTGTGAAGGTGAAGTCCTGATTTGAAGGAAAGTGCATTCTAATGAAGAGATTATAAAAGGAAAACCTGAAAAGATGAGCTAGATTTTTTTGCTGGAGTAAGAACCAGTCAAAGAAATTAAGGGAACATACCAAACATCTATAGCATGTATGAGCTAGAAAACATTAAACTACCAATTCATTTTAAAAATGCCACAACAATATTTTTATGGGAAAGAGGGGAAAAAAGGAAAATGCATTCAAAATTCCCTTTAGTGTCTTTTCTCCAAATCTCTCCTACTAAGACCATGTTTTACAGAATTTGTGATGGTATCACTACACAAAATGTGCGATCTTAGCATATTATTTGAAAAGATTCTTGCACAACAAGAGTCTTGGACTTGCATAATGCTTATTCTAGAGCTGCTTCTTCTCAGTGATTCCCAGGTTTTGCTTCTATGTCTAGAAAACTCCTCCAAGAATTAGATTTTACTGTACTGCAGTGTTCTCCCTTTTTGTCTTAATGATGAAGAGAGGTTTTTGCCCTTCCTGATATTTCTTCTTCACATTTCCAGTAACTTGAATCTAAAACAGACATTAGAAATGCCACATGGCCTCATACCATTCTTCTTGAAAAATGTTTAACAAGTAACTAACTGGAAATACCCTTGATGTTTCAACTACTTTGTATGTTATTTAGTTCCAAAAAACAGGAAACAGTGTCTAGCTTTTAAAAGGAAGATTACACTGTTGCTGGAACTGTCTGGAGGTTTTTGGTTTTGCAAGTATAGATCTTTATGTTTTTCAGTTTATATTGAATGAAGCATTGATTTGCAGATAGATTTCTAATTTCTTACTTTTAACAAACCTTTCTGCATAAACATGGCTTCTTTTTGGCCACTTGGACAACAGCCAAAATCATACACAAAAAGTGTATCAGGGTATATAAACAATAGTAGTCAGACTAGCTGTATACCAAAAAAAATCTTCTTCTAAAAGTATAAAACTAGATAAAGGGCTAGCTTAGGTACAGCAGAGGAAAGAACAATTAAAACAAACTTCTTAAAAGTCCGAATGGTTTCTCCTGTTGGTCACCCTCTTAACTCCTTCTGGTGGAACCTAATATGCAATATACAGGACTGAGCAGGTAGCACTGGCTCATTCTTGCAACCGCTTTTCAGCTGAGAAATCTTAAACCTTTTTAGAAGTATCAGGAAATCCTAAGAAAGCCTAGAGGAGCTTGAGGATCATGTCCTTGGATCAGGAGCTTTTGTTTACCCAGATGCTTGTGGCAGGACAAAAGCTTTCAGATTTTGAGACCTGTTAAAACATTAAAGACAAGAGATTACATGAGCTGCCAGTCCAATTTTGTCATTTTTCTGTTCTAGAGAACTCTACAAATGGTGCTGCTTTGGCTCCTCCTTAGCTTATAGCGTCTTCTTAATTCTGTGCTTTTCCTTTGCATCCTTATGACTAAATCAAAACCCTGCTCATTTTGATTTTCTTTTCACCTGAATTTTCTGGATGCTCAAGTCTCATGTCTGGATCTTTCCAAATTTATAAGGGCCTGAAAAATTTTTAGATAAAGAATGAAAATAATCAGGGACAGAGGCTATATCATTTCCACAAAGCAGTCATTTTATTTCTGCATGAAAATAGCAGCATTGATGTAACTTTTGGTGAAGATCTATGTCAGGGCCAGCAAGTGCATATAGCAGCTGAAGAAATTGTGGTATATGTTATGTAATGTTATTTTGTTTTGGTTGGTTTTTGTTTGTTTGTTTGTTTGTTAAAAAAAAAAAAGAAAATCAATTAAAATTTAAGTAGGGTTGTCTATCCATGTTACAGCCTTAGAAAGAGAATAATTCTTAATAGGAAATGGCATTCTAAATCCTGGACATATCTGGGATATTTATTTTTTTTTTTTTTATGAGCAGTGGAGAGATTCCATCAATAAATATAAAAGATGATTAAGATTCCAGAGCAATGTACCGGCAAATGGCCTGGTTCAAAGTCCAGAGGTCTTTTTGAAGAGTTTAATCTACCAATCATTCTTATTGATTGACTAGAAATTTCCCTA
>NW_009646420.1:517466-535326 GCF_000708025.1 Charadrius vociferus
TGCTGAAATAAATAATGGGGGACCAGAAACTGTAGATTGGTTCTGCTCTTCAGCACCCAAACTGTAACACTCTTTGTGGGAAAAGGTGGAAGGAGGGGAAAGAGAACAAACCGTAATCCAGAAAAGTTTGTCATGGAGAACTTCAATAATGTGTAATTAGGCTCTTTATAACATCAGTAGGATCCTTCTCTCCCTCCCGCCCTCCCAGCACACGGGCACATAAGCACAAACCCTGAAAAAAGCACCAAACCAAACCCCAAGTCCCCACCTACTCTGAGACAGGGTGAAGCAAATGGACGTTGTTGGTTGCTGACTTGATTACTAAGACCTTTTGCATATCAAGAAGTCACACACCTTGACACTTAGGCCCATGGAAAGGACAGAAAGTCCTTATTCAGCTTACTCATAGAACAGTAGTCTGTGAACAAACACGAAGACAGAAAATAGATAATAAGAAAAACATTCCGTAATCCATCCAGAAAAAGATAATTCATGAAACATTACGAGTGTACTTACATTAAGAGTGTGACCCCAGAAGGCCCCTAGAATTTCAAAGGTATTACCCCGAAACGCTTAACATCTATTTCGTGCATTTAACAGCTTTTCTTTTCCCTCCCACTGCTGTGGTAGCAGCCTGGGAGCTTTTCTAGAGATCATCCCCTCCTCCCAGTAGGCCAGGCGTCCATTAGAGCAATGAGGTCATGCCCATGAATGAAGATAGCTCCATTTTTTAGTAGGCAGGAAAATAATATCTCAAGCTTCTTGCAGGCAGGGACCTTTCAGAGAGGGTGCCAGGTTTCTGGTTCATTTCCTCAGCCTGCTGGTGCTGCTACTCAGACTTCACTCATTCACTGTACTGGATGCCTGTTCAAGTCAGGTACATGGAGATGTTGTTGCTCCTGGAACCACAGTAGCAAACTGCGTTCCCCAAATTTTCCTCTCCACAGATTTGCCAAAATTAACATCTGATGAGCTGACTGTACATGAGGGAATTGCCCTTAACGTGGTAAAGCATGCAGACAGCCAGAAGTGGTCCACGGAGAAAATGAAGAGTTATATTTCAGATGGGATATTATTAAGTGTCACGTATTTTCTGGAGAATAAATGACAGGGAAAATGTGCAGAAAGGCTAGGAAGGCTGACAATAGGGAAAACAACGGCGAAAATAGCAAGAGAGGTGCTGCGTATCCAAGAGAATCAATGCTTCTTAAAAACCTGTACTACTTCCCTCCCTTCTGTTACATAGGTTTTTTTCCTAAATTTGGTGCAGCATTATTTGGCACATAACAATAACGTAAATTACTGATACTTCTTGCTAGCTGGCTGCTCAATACAGATTTTACAGAGGATGAAGCTAAAAATCTCACTGAGGAGAAACTGCTTCAGTGCTTCTGAATAGTAACATATTCATAAATCAGGAACTGAATGTGAAAAAGAAATACACGCTTTCTGCAGGTCCCCTTTTTCGTGGTTACTATTAGCAAGGGTCCTCTGAGATTAACTCGTTGAATTAGAATGATGAATGTTCACTTATTAAGAAAACTATGGAATTTTATTACTATAGCAATACATTCATGCTACTGCAGATATGCATGCATGTGTCAGGGCTTTATTATTAGTCAGCTTTTAAAGGATTTAAATTTAACACATTTATGATTAAACTGAAGTAAAAATTTGCTTTGTGACAAACTTTGTTCTAAAATCTTCTAGTTGGGAACTCATTGATTTGACTTTAATTGAGAAAAATAAGATACATATTAATACTGAAGAATAAATAAGAAGCCAGGGTTAATTGGTTTCTTTTTCCCTCTTTCTGCCATCTCCAGATTTTTATGTATCTAAACAATATTAACCCAATAAATCCAGTATGAAAAATGTTCAGAGTACTATGCAACCATGTTAAGCACTAGTTTGCATGCACTGTCTACCACTGGGGAGACTGAACTATTAAAAATTACGAAGGAAGTTATATATATATATAGGTATAATTTGTACATACACATATAAATCCCTGATAAATGGTCATGAGCAGAGATTGAGGTGTTTAAATTACTGCAAACTGTGATCACATTTTTAATCCATCATTAATTGTATCTTAAATATCACATCTGCAAACCTGTAGTTCTAATTTAAACCTAAATTGAAAATAAATGTTTTCAGCAGTTTGGAACACAGAAAAAGACTCAATGTTCAGTACTCTAAGCACCTAGTCTAGCCACATCCTGTCGAGAGTAACCATTTTAAATCACCTCCAATAACTAGGGAGGCAGTTGTATGTATGCCATACCGGGGAAAGCTTTCCAGTGACAATAGTGGGGTTTGTAACATGGTTAAATCATTAAAATGTACTAAAAAATTTACACTAGGGTTATAGACAGATAATTAGTAAACACAAACAAAGGCAAAACTGCCTCACAGTTTAACCTTAATTTGCAAAGGTTCAGACAATGACAAATGAGCAGCTGAGCACCATGTTTCTACAGAACGGCCAGATTATAACAGGATTATGCCACAAATCTGAGAGCCTCAGGTTCTGGGTTGTGGTGCAACACAGTCTCTGTTGGCTACCTATACTCTGCATGACTAGGACCAATCACAATTACAGGATTTGGGGTGGACTGTTTTCAGAAGAACTCAATCTTTTTATTTCCGCTGGACCTCAATACAGAGTTCCTAAGAACTTCCACACGAAGGACACAGGGAAGTTCTGATGTTCACTGACTGGACGAAGCAGTAAGACACATGCCACCTATCTGGAGACTGTCAATGCTGTATTGAACCAGTAGCACCAGATATCAGTAATGAATCCAAATATGTACACACATACATTGTGTGTATGTATAAATATTCTGTACGTAATGCATATCTATACACACAAGTATTGTGTATATATTGTGTCACTATACTTCATACACATATATACATACACATTATACACATATGGGCACAGAGCTTCCCCTTGAACACTTTATGCATTACATATGCACAGAACAAATACTGAATATCAAGTCAGCATGATTCTCTAACATCTACATGAACAAGGAAATGCAGCAGACTGTGTGCTACAAGAAAAGCCATAAAAGCATGACTTTCAAACTCTAAAGAATGAGTTTGACATCACAATTAGAAGGCTCCTAAGACAGGAAAGTAGTAAGAAAGTTCTTGCAAGTGTGCAAGTGTAACCAGAAAAACACAGGTTTGCGGTTCAGGAAAGGAATATGGACTAGAAGACTATTCGGTAGATGCTCAGATTCAAGATCAATGGAATGGGGCTACAGAACTGGGAAGTAAATGTTTCTGGAGGTTTTGTGTTGAATTAGCCCTGACACTGCAGAGGTAAGTCACCAACATGAATGTTATTTGAGCATGGGAGAGCAAAACGACCATTAACTATGAAGATGCCCTAATACTTCACGTAGTCCAAGACTGGAAAGCTGATTTTAGTTTAGAAATTACCTTTAGGACACGAATAATAAGGCAGCAGCATTTTTAGAATAAGAAAATGCCTTTGGCCAGTTTAGGCAGATCATCTGTCTTTTTAATGCTTTATTAAAAACTTTATCCTCTTCAAGTCCTTACTGCCAATTAGTGTCAATTAACATGAATTTAATCAGCCTTCTTCTGCTCTCAGTACAATGTGGTAAAAGCAATGTAACTGTAGTCATTTCAATGTGATTTATACCAGTATAAATGAGATAAGAATTAGCTTTTAATAGGTGCACATTTAAGCGTATGTTCTTAAACCAGAGTTTATAATGTGCCCCAACACAGGTAACAAAATTCCTGTGAGGCACATTTGTGATCATAAACTAGTCTTTTACTCTAAGTTAGTCCAAATGATTAACTTTTCAGGCAGAACCTTTCAGGCAAGGCTATATAGAATAATATTATATAGTAGCTTTAATAATGAGTGAACTAACTATAGAATTGCATCAGTAATTCTGAAAAGAACTTAGTTTGGTTAAACTATCCAATCACGTTTCATAAAATAAAATAAAAAAATATTAAAATAGTGCTGGTGGCATGGCAAGGGTCACCTGACTGGAGATTTGGAAGATGAGATGCTTACAAAGTAGATAACCTAGAAAACTAAAATTTTTATACTGGAATGTTTAAATGGAAAAAAAAAATCATAAGAAAACCTTGGGAAACATTGATAAACTGTTTTCAATACAAGTATATTTATTTCACAAAGGGTGTGTTTTGTTTTAAACACCTGTTATAACAAATCTCAGTTCAGTTAAAATTCTTCCGTATATTTTGCATGTAGTCCTCAGTATACCACAATCTCTCTCTGAGGAAATCTTTGTGTTCGGTTCATATTTCCTACTGAAATTAAAATTTGTTGCACAACAAAAAAAAACTGTCAAGATTCAGAAATTATTGGATTAATCCCAGCCTACAAAGGAGACTAAGTGAGTTTTAAAACCACTACCTTTCTTTCCTCACAGGAAAGATAATTGGGAAGTTGGGGAAAGCGAGAAGTTTTAGAATAAATCCAAAAAAGCCTGGTCTCTTTCCATCAGTTTTTCTTAATAAAATACATAATAAATTGAAGAAAATGTGTGGCAAAGATTCTGGAGAAACTTCTGTCTTCATCGCACTACATTTTGCTGGAAAATGGAAATGCCTCAAAAAGGGTTTAACTGAAAATATAGTTCAGATATTTAACACTTCTGTTCTTCACGGACCAGGCTGTCCAAAGAGATTTATTTGTAACAGTTAAAGTAAAAAAGTTTCAAAGATAAATGTACGTTATCCACTGGCAGTACTACTAGTCCTAGCTATGATCACAAAATTTTACAGAGTTCAACTCCCATTTACAAACATAAATGACATAGCCAGATGCCCAGAATTACCTAGTATTCATCAATTTTTTTTGGCTGCCATACTCAAATATTTGACTGTGAGCATCTTGGGGTGATGAAATTCTATTCTTGGCTGCATAAATCTATGAAGAAAGTAAATTCACTTAAGTTTACACAGCTGTAACAGAGTAAAGAGAAACAAGATTACAGCCTTTCAAAGAAAGAATGAAATTAAATACAGTCTGAGACAGGCATCTGAAGAGCGCATCAAAGAAAGGCGTTGTTTAGCAACACTAATGGGGAAAGTATTAGATGGTTAAAAAAAGACTAGGCTGTCTAAAGAATTGGCTAAGTTACAAAAACACAGTAGACATTCTAACGAATGTTCAGGGTCCAGCTTCACATTGTTAGATGTTGCTAAGTGATCTTCTTGTTCCATTGTGAACTGAAAAGGACAAAATATTTAAAGTGCTCATTGATTTACTGATTGTTTTGCATTAATCAAGCTGTCCCACGTGCAATAGACATTACATTCTCTTTCTGGATAAGCAACAGAAATAAAAAAATATATTAAAAAAATTAAAATAATGAAAAATAGAGAAAGACCATTCCAGTGGGTTTAACAGGAAGAAGACACTCACCGAGATCATCTCACTATATAAAACCTACCTGGTATTTGCTCTGTTCAGGAAGGGATGCAAGCTAAGGCTTTCAGGGATGTATCCTTGAAAATTTCGGAAGAATGTCCTGCTTGGTTGCCACAATAACCTATGTCAGCCCACTTATTTTTTTAAAAAATACAGTATTTCTGTAGTCTCAAGTTTCAGTTGTCTGCTATTCCATGTGCTGCTGCAATCTATGCCTTTTCCAGAGACAAGTATTCTTTACTGGTTGGAGTTGTTTTTAATGCTACTTTATTGAGGTGTTTTCTTACGGACTCTAATACCTTCAGAAATCATAAAAAATAACTACTTCAAGTCCAGCTGCTTTATTACTTTTTTCCATTTTTCTTAACTAACCCCATTGCTAAATGCAAACCTTTACTAAATTTTAAGATGATTAAAATATAATGGTCCTTTCTAACTATTTTTTGATCAATTCACTGTTCTGTTAGAATTGGTCACCTTGGTGTTTGCAACACAGCAGAATAAACATTTAACCCTTTATTCTCCGATCTAAAATATGCACATAAAAATGTTAAACATAAAATCTAGTATTAGGGTTTCTTGTTTTCTTTTCTTTTGAGTCTGGACATTGAGCATTTTTTTAGTAATTCATACCATTCATCCCAAAAAGCCCATCACATGCTTCAAAATAAGTTCCCAAAATAGTGGGGAAGAATAAAAAAAAATGGCAGTCTTTGTTTTGAGTCTTGGAGAGGCATGAGCTCAACAGTAAAATTTCCAAGGGGAAACTTTTATTTATTGCCTTCATTCTGTGTGGCCTTGGCAGCTGCATAGTTTAGGAAGGTTTCATAAAGCAGAGCAATCAGAATATTTTTGGAATACAGCTGATAGCATGATTAACAAACTTGCTAGTCTGTACCCACTGCCAAATCGATCTGTACTAGAGTCATGACTGTAACCAATTTCTTATGGTTAACAACTAATCCTGAATGAATCAGAACAACACAGCCCATTAAATTCCTAATTATACATATGTACATATATTTAAATAGATCTAGTTTAGCCCATACTTTCACAGTATTAAAGTGGGAGAAGACACTGAGTGCTCAGTGATGCTAAGACTGTACATGAGTCCTGCTCACAGGTCAGTACGGTTGGTTTAGAAACCCTGAAATGGTCTTCTTTTATGGCCTCCGATTCTCACATCCTTTTTTATTAAATATACAGCTCTGTCAAGCCTGTGACATGTAACTCAGGTAGACACGTTATAAAAATCACAGGGTGAAATCAGGACTTCTTGGCTATCCAAACACAACAAATAATGAAACTGGCTATCCTACCTGATATAGTGTTGGTCTGCCTTAGAGAACACTACTGAATTGGATAAACACCACCACCACCAGCCAGAAAACATCACGGTTTATTACCAAAGCAGAAAGAAATTATGGAAAAAAATACCCTCAGTTCTACCATTCTTATAAGACACTCTTATAAGCATGTCTCTTAGATTACAGCTATATTAAAAAAAAATAAAAATTCCAAATTCACTGTCTTCTCTGCACCCAGCTTATGAATGTTTACTTTACTTTTTTGTATTTACGTAGATCCCATTCTTCTTGTTTCTGTGATAAAACTTTTATAGCCAATAAATTATAAATCACATTTATGTATAATTTATTATTTTAAATACATATTTTATCTTTTAGCTTTTTAAACAGGGAACTATTTTAGCTTTGTTCCTTTAAGGTCTAAGTAGTTTGAAAAATTCATGAATAAAGCATGCTTCAAGCTGTATTTACATTTTTATAGTGTGTGCTGTAACAGTATAGATTTTGCTTTCTAGACATACGCTTTAAGGTCAATACGACTGTCTTAAGAATAAACCTTGCAGAAATCTCTGGGACTTCATAAACATACGTTTTCATTACTTCCCAGCACCTTCGACACCTCCCTAACGCATTTGCCCTTCTTCAGTCACAAAATTATAATGCTTTCTAGATGCACATGAACATCTATGCTGGTACCTGCCAGGTATCTTCTGTGCCGATTTGTATATTAGAGCCAGGCAGGATTTAACCATTTTGAAACACAAAAGCCTTAATTCTACTGCAGCATAATTCAGAGTTTTTCTGGAGATGGATTAGTTTATCAAGGAGATCTATTTGATTCCTACAGTTAAAAGGCCACATTATGATTTCCGTCATTACAAAATGAAAGGCATTTCTTTATTTCAGAATTATCTGGACTTATACAGATGCATTTTAGATTAGAACTTGATTATATTATCTTACATCTTCCAAACATCTCTCACAGCAAAATGCAGGTGGCCTATTGAAATTAATCTGCCCTGGGAAAAATAACATATAACCTTTTTCAATAAAAACAAAGCCCTACAGGCACTGGTGTGATTCAAATTCCTTTCAAGTTTCCTAAAAGCATAGTGTTGTCCAGGTTACCCTGGAACTCAGCTGTGGCTTTTTCTCAGGACTGAAGTTTTTCCTCCATGAAATTTCATCTTATAAACAAACTTCTTACATTTTTATCTTCCTCCCTCAAATTTGAAAGTATACACAGAATAGAAAATGTATTATACAGATAATTACAAGTTTATGGAAAACTCTGCTGGTAATTTCGAGAGACAGACAGAGATGAGGTAATAATTTACTTTCAATTACAAGAAATATCCAACTTTTATACTGGTATTTTTGCCAATAGTCTACAAAGAGGCAAGTACTGTATCCTCCTCTAACAAATTACATCCAAACAATAAATGGCAAGAAATTTTGAGAAGAAAAAAAGGACATGTGGAATGAATGGATCATATTACAAGTACAGAATAAATTTTGGAGACTGCGTCAAATTTTTTTGCACTTGTCCCACACAATTAAGGATCTCTCGATTGCCATAGATACAAAGTCTTACTCTGTCTTTGCAAAAGGAAAACAAAAACAAATTTTTAAAACTCTTTTTTCCTACAGAAAAGCTCACACAAGTTCACTTAACCATTGGTAAAATAATACATGTTTTCTCATATTTGTTAGCTGAAGCATCAAATGACTAACACAATCCATTTTGATGAGTCACTGCACAATGTGTGAGCTGGCAAATGTGACAACATTCCCAGAACTAAAATTACAATTTGCATTCTCAGGGGCAAGTGTTTTGCAGTTAATTAGTATTGTGGGTACTGAAAAAAACCCCACACCAAACTCCTTATAGCTCATGCAAACTCTATTCACATCTTTCAATTACCTTCCAATCAGCCAAAAGTATTTGGCACACATTTGCAGCCTGTATGCACAAGAAGGTTTCAAAACAAGCTCTGACTGAAATCCCACAGCTAAGTAACTGAGTTTATTTGTTGCAAGCTCTCTGAAAAGGGGGTAGTGACTAATAACAAAGCTGAGCTTGTGTGCCATTGCATGCAGCAAATAGGCAAAAATATTTGAGCCCTTCTAAGATTCACAGCTGGGCAATAGAGATGTTAGTACTAGGTTCTATTTTCTCTCCAAGCCCTGGTTCAGCAATCAACCTCTTTCTTCACATTCTGGCACTGTACTACCTTTGGAATTTATCATTGAATCACAGAATGGTTTAGGTTGGAAGGGACCTTAAAGATCATCTAGTTCCAATTTACTGCAGTTTTTGGTTTTGCTTTTTTTTGGGTGGGAACATAGCTCTCAAGAAGATCATCTGCATCCTTCAACTTATTCTTCACTGACTTCCCCCTGCAGTCAGAAATTAGGTTTGTCCCTCTTGTTTTCTCCCCACTTTTCTTTTCTTCTCACTTTCTTTCAGAGCTAGCAAAAAGAAAGCAGAAAAGCTCAGTGAGGACGCAACTTTTGAAAATGAAAGTAGGTTGGAGTTGGTATTGCCCATTATTAAATTATCCAGAGAACCCAAAGATTCCTAAGTACAAAAGGTCATCACAGTTGTAGGGGGAAAAAAATGCAGCTTGCACATCTAGCCATGAAAGCAACTGTTGAGGTTTCCTTTTCAGTCTTGTCACTTGGAAGAGAAAATGATTCCCTTTATTTTGCCGAAAAGACAGGAGGCAAACAGCACATGCCATTGCTGACTGAACTGCAAAATCAAAACTGACAAATCCTGGAGGGGGAAGCTACTGTTATAAAGCCAGGCACGACTGCTAATGCTACCTTGACTTCCTCAGCTCATACCTGCTGCTGCTGCTCAACAGCCCCTGAGGCCCAAGTAACATTACTCTGGATTCTAAGACAAGCCAAGAAAGGGAATGATAATTTTGTCATAAAAAAAAAGCCACCCAAAAACCCAAACAAACCAGAAGAAAAAGACCGATACAGAAAACTAGCCACCATTGTAGGCTTTGTGCTGTGACAAAGAAGCAGAAGAAAGGGACTGTGTTAAAACTCAGAATGCTTCTTGAAAATAGCAACAGTACTATTCATGACAGTTAAACGAAGAAAGAAAGATGTGACAGAAAGTTAAGTTCAGGGCTGAAAAAAACAGAATTTAAACGTAACAGTGGTCCCTGAAATTTTTCCTTTTTCAGTTTGTCATTAAAAAAGTAATAATAATTATTACTGAAAGAATTTGTCTTACTCTCTGAACAGAAATAATAAAAAAACCCCACCCAACCTGTAAACTTAAATACTTTGCCAGTTTCCCTCAAAGCACTGCAACAATGCCACTAAAAGGCACTTTGCGGACTTATTCTGTGGCTATATATATATATAGCTATGCATATAAATACATATACACCCATCCACACACATATGAGTGCATATGCATGGGTGCACATACACATATAGCAAAAGAATCTATTAATTACAGCAGTCCTCATTTCAGAACGGAAAGACTGTTTTAAGAAATTTGGATATTTTATGAAAAAAAAAAAAAGAAACGGTATATCATAATTCATGTCTTTAATGCTTATCCTCCATTGTCATGGACTGGTTTGATTTGGGGAAGAGCAACACTTCTCCAAAGTTTAAGAATATGTTTATACAAATATCCTAAATTTCTTATGCACTACCTGGTTTGGCTTTAGATTAAAAATCCAAGCTGGCCTTCTAACTGTAACTTGCAATATATCACTGTGGAAGATAAGCATGAAAAGCACAGCCATGCAAGTTAAGATTGGCATGTTTAGACTTCCTCTTGCTCTCAAGGGTTCGAGGAACAGACCTGAAGCATTAATATTCTGTCTGCGAATGCGCAAAGCTCAGTTTTTGCTGAATTCACAAAATTAATCCAGTAACTTTAAAGCAGAGTGCAAAGCTGAAAATTTTCATATAGCTTCAAGTCCTTGTAGCTCTGTTAATTTTCACCAGTAGAAGATATGCTATTCAGTTCACAGAACCTCAAATTAAAAAGGGAAGTTAAAGTTTTACAAAACGTAATATTGAAACTCTCCAAATACAACAGTTGGAAGAGAAATGTTAAAGATGTCAGAGAATCAAACTATTAGAGCAAAACACATATTAAAGTAGAAATTATCTGCCATCTCAGAGGAGTTGAGCCTAGGTGCAAAGTTAAGTACCTGCTTCAGTACTATTGCCTTCTCTGTATCAGCGCTGAGGGGTGTGTCTCATGCTTTGGCATAAAGGAAATAGATTTCCTAAGTCTTGTGAGAGATATGTAACAGAAGGGACATCAAATGACAAATCATACATTAACTGTATAATGGAGAAAGGATCCATAGTACAGGCTGTAGCTGAGGACTCCATCTTTCATCAAGTTGTGTCTTTCCAGCAGAAAGCATAACCTCAAGGTACTTCCAGTGCTTTGGATTTTTCCCTCATTCCAAACCTCACCAAGCCAGTTGTAGATTTGCATTTCATCTTCCAAATCAAAGGGAACTTAGTGAGCACAGGGTAATTTTACTATTTCTCTCCCTTTCCAATTATTCTTATGAGACTACATATAGGTAACAAAGTGTTAAAGGAGTGGCTCACACGCCTGTATCTTTACATATGATTAATTGAGGTACATTTATACTTTCTCTTTCCCAGGCTTACCATAACGAAATAAGAGAACTACTTCACAACTAGAATGCTACTTTTAGAATGTTTTTATCTTGAGATCTTTACTCAGCGAAAATTTTTGCTGGGTAAAATTCAACACTGTCTATATAGTCTACATGGTTACGTTAAGAAATGAAGAACAACATCCAAAAAAACCCTCTGCCTTTAAACAGTGCAAAACTACTAGGACCTCATTTTTACCCAGATATTCCTGGCTTGTAAAAACTGGAGAAAAAAATGGTTCTGTGACATGAAAATTAGTTGCTGTAAGTGAACTGCAAGAAGTTCAAGTTCTCAGTTGTCTCCAATCTCTAAACCCTTCTACATACTGGAACTCTATTTGGTAAAAAAGAATGTATTTTTGGACTTTTTTTCTGGTTTTCCCATTTGGATTGAAGCTGTATAGATGGATAACTCTGGGTCTTCCTGGTGTTTCTTATATTTAGGTGTACTTTGAAATGGGGAGACAGAGGGTTTTTACACTTTCTTTATGGATTTGGGTAGCTGCTTTCCACTGGCATCCTGTCTCAGTGCTACTATAAAAAAAAAAATTGATGAGTTATAGAAATTGGAAGTGTTAATAAGACAGCAGTTGGGGTCTTGGAAGGTTACACAAATGTGGGGATGAAGAAGCAGCAGGTATGCTGGAGTCCTTTCTGCCTTCATTCTTTTCCTTGACCAAGACTCAGTTTTTGAACAGACTGAAAGGTGAGAATGAAGAATTTGTTATGGCAGGAAAATAGGCTGTTATGTATAATTTTTATGCCATTATTCTGTGATTAGCATAGGTGGAGTGGTAGTTGTTGTCTCTGTTAACAATTTATTTACCTAGAAGTTAGGATAGAAAATGATACTGCGTATCTACTGTTTACCATAGTTTTCTGTTCATGACATTTCATATAAATTACATTGGTTGTTTTTTTTTTTATTGATGCTCACTTTGGCTCTAGTAATGCTTTACTATATTAAAAAGCAAACCCAAACTCACAAAGCCAAATAAGAAGGCTCCTGATGATCATAATTAAACAAGTTAATTTCTTCCAGAATACATGCAAACTGTCTGAAATCCAGGAATACCTGACTGACATTTTCATTTACTGTAAAAAAACCCTCAATATTTTCTGTGAAGTGAAAGTAGTCATTCCCACTAGGAAAAGTATCATTTTACTGTACTCAGAGGAACTCGTCTTTCCAACAGCCAGCCCCACAATCTACAGAAACACATTAGCCTTCATAAAACGTCATTAACATTTATAGATAAACTCTAAAGAGAGAAACCAACGTGCACATATAATAAAAGAAAAAGAATGAATCCTTGGGTCTCTATATAAAAATCCTTTTCATGCCAACGGGAGTTTGCAGAAGAGAAGAATAATATTCAACAAATGAGTGACAGGGAGCAAAAAATGTTGAGAAAGGTACGTGACTTCAGGAGGACCGAAAGACTATTTTTTTCCTTAAGCTATAACCAATTTTGAATTACAGAAGGTATTATTTATTGCCAGAATTAAGACCCAGATTATCAAATCTATATATGTACCAATTCCCAAATCAATAGCCATGCTTCTAAGCCAAAGACAAGCAGGTGCCTGGATGGGAATGTAACAATTAAAATACTCATCAGGACCTGGCCCTAACATGCTTTCCAGGTGTTATCCAGAGGTCTGGGTGGGGCGAGGCCTAGTGCACCCTCCCTGCTGCCCGTGGACAGGGTTTGGCCACTGGGACAGGGACAGCCTGGCCTCAGCTTAGTGCCCTGTGAGCAGAGCAGGGAAACCACATATTGATGGATGGAGGAAAACGTTTATGGAAAGGGCTGTGAGAAGGCGGGACTCATCCCCTTGGCCTGGGCAATGCCTTTCAGCCCTGGCCGTTGTCCCCAGGCTGGCTCTGGGCCCCACTAAACCAGGCATCACGTTGGCTCCGTGACATCTCAGGGGGTGCCTTCCTGTCTGTACTCGGGAGCTGTGGTGGTACCTGGGGATGACTGGGTTGTGACTGACCCCAGTCACTGTCCCCAGCCCAGCATGGGTCTCCTTGCTGGGGGCTGTGGGATGGGTCTGGTCAGGGAGGGAGGGCACTGCACCACCCCATGGCCTTCCAGACCTCACCAGGCCACCCCCAGACAGATTGCACCCTGGAAGGTGGGTCTGGAGAAGAGTTCTGGCCCTTCTCATGGGGCTCCAGATCTGAACAAAAGCCAAGACTTAAACTATACTGAACAGCATTTGCCATTATCTGTGCTGACAGTCAGCTGCGGTTGGGACCGCATTTCACAATACAATATGGCTAATCACATTTCGATCTGGAAGGAAGCCCAGCAGAGCAAAGACCGATGTAATAGCAGTCAATAGTATTAAACGCTATGGTCTAGACTAGAGGTCTATCTGAAGAAGTATGGATGCAATTGACTCTCTTGTCTAAGAACAGAAGAAAGTAATTCAGCAAAGCAACAAGTTTTGCTTCTGTATTGTCGTCTAGCCTGAGAGGGCCCTAGGATACCAGCAAATGACAGCTGGTCCCGGCGGCTGTCTCAATAGCTTCTAACCGTAAAATACAATATAAGTAAAGCAGGGTAGCAGTGAGAAAAAAAAACAAAAAAACCACACTGAGGCCTTTGCCTTCCCAAGGAATGAATTGAGAATAAAGAAAGAGTTGGATTCCAGTTTATATTTTCAGTCAGGTGTTTTCTTTGTTTACCTTGAATAAACCCTTTCTTGCCAGATTTGAGTGCTCAGGAAAGTGCAGTCAGACAATCCAGGAAACTGAAGTCTTTTATGTACATACCCTGGGATATAAAATTATTGCTGGGTGGGTGAACTGCTGCAGTACTGGCCCATTAAGGAGAAGATTAAGAATCTGAAATCAAAGAGCCTTTCATGGTTCTGTATGTGCCTTCTATTACTTTTCCATAGTTGTTAGCACTTTGAAGACATGAGAGCAAGTTTAATATAATTTTTCTAGCATATGGCTACCAGCATGGCAGTTACTTTTAAATTCACCCTAATGTCTGTGCCAACTTTGTTTCACTGCAGACATACTACGATACCTATGCTGTATCATTATTGGGACTCTCTAGAGCGGTGAGGCTGCTAGTTGCATCTAATTTTGGGCCTGAAGAGGGGCTCTGCTATGGATGAATATGTATTAGGGGTGGAGTGATGCCAACAAAATTCACTTTGCCCGTGACATAAACCAGATTCAAAACCAGTTCTGTATGTAATCTTTAGAGATTTGGTTCCTTCCTGGTAACATTATGATGCTACATAACAAATTGTATCCATTTCTGCTTCAAGGCAGCTTGAAGCTCTATGGTTTAGTTATCTAACATTTTTCAACTCTGCTATGTGTGGGATTAAATTTATATTCTGTAGTAGAAATCAATTAAAAATAATTTAAATCAACAAATCTTGGAGGTTTTCTGAATACAGTAGTTAGTCCTTTTAGAAGACAGGCTTGATAAACCAGCCACATTTGAAACCTGTAGCTAATGTAAACCATCCCCATTTAGAAATGACTAGTGATCTGCTTATCTATAGACAGCTAATCAGTTATTTGCAAATTACAAACGCCCTTCTCAAGTTGCCTTTTTCCCCCCCTTTTCTGCCCAACATATCTATTTTTGCTACAATAATTAACTTCTACTGTAAAGGACCAATAGGTACTGCTTTAGGTGAATAACTCAATTCACCTAGGCTCTGACTTAGAGCAGGCCATCCGTGACAACACTAATAAATTGTGCATGAAATTGATTTAATCTATATTTGAGACATAATTTGTCCTGCAGAATGTTGTGTGTGCAGTTCACTCATGTTTTTATTTCATTTCCTATTCTGTGGCCTGGTTTGCTCTATATTTACTACAATAATTTGTTTTCTCATCAGAAAAATCCCCACACAATTTCTTCTGAGATTGTTTTGCAGTTCTCTTTTATTTTTAAGGAGGAGGAAACAAATATCTGAACTAAGATGTCCTTTATGACCCTTTCCAACTCAACCACTTTCAGCCCTGAAGCTCTCCACTTAGAATTTTGCGCCATCCATAGCACATACCCAGTAGGGTGCTCTGTTGGTCTCAAATAAAACTCATCATTCTCAACAAGAAAATCTCTATCACCTTTAGTTGGTGCTAGTTCCGGACTTCTCTGCCACTGTATACTTGGCATGGAAATAAGTCCTTACACAAGTAATGTGAGACAGAGTATCCTGTGGAGAGGAGAACATTGTATTTTCAGTATTCATGTGTTCCAGTAACATGGACCGATGAAATATGAACCTTGTGCCATGCATATATCTTGTGTTTCCCTCCTTGACAACGGTTCTTGTGCTCTACTGCTGCTCCCAACGGTAAGTGTAAAGGAAATTCTCCTGCTACCTGTCATGTAACATCCGTCTTTGTAAATATAGATTAGCTTCACAAAGTGGTTGTTAGATTGAGCACAATATTAAATTTAATCTAAGGATTTTATACTCTGCTAATCCTGAAATTGAAAAAATATTTAAAATTTATACTTGACTTGATGCCAAACAGATAACACACTAATAAAGGAAAAATAACTTCCACCATAGGAAATGATAAATAAAGTTTCAAAGCTTTTGTTACACAGGAAGACAGACTAGCTGACTACAACTCCAGACCACTCTTTCAAATGCTTATTTTTTAAAAGTACACTGACGTTTCCATGGGATATATTTCCTTTTGAAGCCCAATTCTTAAAACACTGACTCTTAGCTTTGTATAACATGAACCTCAATGCAACACAGTTGTTTCAATATGTTCATAGCAGATCCTCTTCTAAAGCCTCACAGTTCCTCACAGCTCTTATTTGCGGGCAATTTAGTTGCTTCTAGAAAAGGCTGAACTATATGTTAAGGAATATAGGAATCCTTGCACAACTGCTACCCTGCTTATTTTATATAGGAAAGCATATAGATAGGTTTAAATCAACTCATAGTTCAGTTTCATTCAATATACTAAAGATCAGTCATGGTGGAGTCACCAATAGATAAATAAAGAATAACTGTTTGGATGCTTTTGCAATCACAAGCCTGGCTCAAATCTACTTTGAGATTTAGTCAAAGTAGATATATTAAGACAAAATATATATCTCAAAATGAAAACTTATGTTTGACTCCTGATTTAATTTTCTAACTTTAAGAAAAACTTCTGTGAATTTACTATTTTATTGAGAATTTTTTGCTTAAACAAATCAGATTAATGCCTTGTAATATTTGTTCTTTCACACTGGACCTCTCTGGGGAAATGATAAATTTGAGGCTTGAAAATACCTTTTTACTTGTACTTACATTGCTGGGACTGACAGGTACTTTTTCCTAGTTGATAAAGCTTAGGTATGACATTTTTATGACATCCTGCAAATCTAATATGTTTTCTTCCTTGCTGAGATGCGGCTTCTCCACCGATAAATCAAGAATTGGGCCAATCCTTTTCGGGACCTTCCTTTATCTACATATCTTTCTCTTTTTTACAGGCTTTAACAAGTCATTCACTGATCCTTCAAGGTCAGATATGCTCAGTATTATTTCTGTAACACTGAATCTTGTCCATGCTCTGGTTAAATTAAATGTTGCTTTCACTTTGTCTTCTGACTCTTTTGGTTAATCCACAATAAGTAGGAGAGGAAGTTTAATTTTTCAAATATTAATTTCTTATTTTTTCCACTAATTTTGATAAAATTCAACCAAATATATAATGTGCCAAATCAACATTATTGCCAGTCTATGTTCCATGAGAGCCAATATTCCATTAGTTATGTTTTTCTTTTACATCATCAGGCTTCCTAAAATGTCTTTTGACAGCTTTTAATTATTCTTCCATTGGGCAAGGAACACAATTTGGGGAAGCCATGGCCTGGTATTCCTCACTCAAGTCAATGATAATTTAACTATCCTCTCCATAGAGTAATCAAAGGTCGTTTTCTAATCTTCTGAAATCTGCCAATTCTGTTTCTTTCTTTCGTTTTTGTTTTTGTTTTGGTTTGGTTTTTTTTAATGCTGTTTTTCTTGTGCAATATCTTTGGAAACTGTATGCCTTCCTTCAACGAGTTTTTATCTGAAAACATGGGCTTATAGGAAACACAGTAACTTCTCTGCTTGTTAATCAAAGGAATTAAACCATTCTTTTTATTCATAGTACCTTCTGATCTCCTTTCATTTTAAATTTGTTTTTCCTGTACTTCATTTTTCTTATGCTTAAATACTAACTTCACTGTTTTCTCCTATTTGCTGCATGAAGTTATAGTATACTTTCTTTATATTTTCCTACAGTAGGACTTTATAGTTGCTGGGTTTTGGATTTCCCGTTTTTGTTGTTGGTTTTTTATGTGTGTACACACACGCATGTGCACACATATATGTATACATATATTTATTGAAAATAAGAATGCTGAACCTTTAGTTTA
>NW_009646420.1:535403-625374 GCF_000708025.1 Charadrius vociferus
TCAAATAAAAATACCATTCTGACTCAGCAGTGCAGTTCCAATTTACTTCCAGTTCAATTCTAGCCCCCTCCCCCCTACAATTACAGTTCACTTTAAATGTGCTTTCCCCTCTGAAATACCTCGTTGACATGGTTGGGTTCAGCGCTTTCAATGCGAAGCAGAAAGCTTCACTAACCTTTCATAAAGCTGCTAGTAGAGCTGAGTTGGAAAATGCTGCTTGCTTACTTGTTTTGCCACATGTCTGCAGTTGAAACTTGGAACACAGTAAATCCCTGAAGCTTGTACTAGCAGCAGAAAAAAACTGAAGAAGAACTGGAAAGTGCGGAGACAAAGCGACTGCTAGAGCAAGGGAATTCTGAAGGCATGCATTAAATATTAGCTGCTATATATTTGCAAACGATTCTCGTGTTCATCCATGTGGCAAATTCTGATGTACTGACTTTAAAGTTCCCCATGAATGCATTTTTTAATCTAAAGTAACACCTAACACCAAAAAAGCTCTTTTATTTAGAGCATGAGAAAGTTACTCTTTGTTCTAAAATAAAACTCAGCCTTTCCCTATTCTTTTTACTTCCTAACCTCAAGAAATATTAATTTCTAAAAGACGTTTCAGGAGCTGCTAAGAAGCTTTCTGGCTATGTTTCAAGAATGTGACAGTGTTCAGATGTTGCAATGGTTCTGCATTGTATTTCAACAGCTAAACATGGTACTTACCATACATGAAAGGTAGAGATGTTCAAGTCATAATGTCGTCTTCTTCTGTTGACATAACTAAATAAATACAGTACATGTCTATTTTTCTACCTTACCTCCAGACAATTTTTATTCCAAACACAATGAGACAGACTTCAAGCAATGGAGGCGAGAGTGTTGTTTCAGGTCATGAGAGGCATATGTATCTCTCAGACCCACTGTCATTACAGTATGTACTCCTTTGGCTCCTTGTGTTTGATGCTCTTTTTTGGTGTTAAAATATCTACCTTCTGGAAAGCTTACAACACGAGAGTTTTTTCCTTTCACCTGAATTTTTCTTCTGTCTTGACATTTATTTTTCAGTCCTTCATCAGTATGTTGCCTCTTCTGTTTTCCTCAGTTTCCATGTCTGTATACTTTGTGTGCAGAACTTTTTATCCTTTCCTTTCCATTCTTTCTATTTTAATATGAGTGCTTCTCACTTCCCACTCACTCTCAATTTTTATTGATTTTGTTCTCCATTTTTCACCCACATTTTCACTATTCCAATGTATTTTTGGTCCTTCATTACTACTCAGCAGCAAAGTAAAATCCACTAGTTTTCGGACCAAATCAGTGAACACACTGAGCAATACCGGTGAGAGAACTTATGTGACATTTCATTTGTTCCCTTGAAAATGGGAACTGACAAGCAAGGGTAAGGGTACTTCTGGATTGGTGAAAAGATCCAGGATAACGTAGCCTGGTCCTCAATAGTATTCATCTCAGCAGTTACAGACAGACATAGTTTAAAACATTTGCAAAGCCTACTAAGTAATTGAAACTGAATTGTTCTGCAAACTGGGATAAATTCACTTCCGGGGGGGGACACGACACACAGGGGGACGGGACAACACTGAAACAACCAATATTTCTATCTTCCTCCCTCATAAAACAATCTGTTCCAGACATTCCCTAGTTCATCAATATCTTCCTAGAGGGGTATCTCTAAAAAGAAATATTGAAAGCTTTTCCCTGAATTTTCTGTTGAGCAGGTGGGCTGTAGGATGGTTTTTGTTTTGTAGATATATTTTGGATTGTTTGTGAAAGCTGTTTGTTACCATGCCATCTGATGGACAATTTCTCAATGTCCCATCATGAGTACGGCATCTGCTCTCACCACAATGTTTCTTCTAATGTGAATAGGCCCAGGAGAAATTCATCACTGCAATGTATTATTCATGCTGATAAAAAGGTTTGCAAAATATCTCAAAAGTTAAAATGGCAATGTTGTCTGCTCAAGGGGCCTTTTACATTTTTGTACTCATGTTTATCACTCTGTTCCCTGATATATGCTTTTCCCTAAAGACATTAGCATGTGTCAGTCTTCCAGACCTCAAATAAAAATAACTAAAAGAAATTACTTCTGTCCCTTATATCACCATGTTCTGATGAAGATTCTTGAGGACTTGTTCTCCTTCAGTTGGTGTAGCAGGAGGGCTTAAGTGTGGTAAGTTTACCTGTTTAAAGCACAGAAATATTGGAGTATTACGAGCTGCTAGAAATGGTACTGCAGGTGATAATCTCTGATTAGGAGCCAGGCAAACAACACAGTGCAAATACTGCATTCCTTAATTTCTTACTCTTAGTGAAATAACTATTATTTTTAGATGGGGGGAGGTTAGGGAGTTTAGTCACATAACATTTTAATATCTGACAGACTTCTAAAATTTCACCTAGGGCAGGGAGACATAATTTACAGAATCACAGAATAGTTTAGGCTGGAAGAGACCTCTTGTAATCATCTAGTACAACCCTTTGCTCAAGCAGAGTTAGCTACGTCAGGTTGTTCAGGACAGCATGCAGCCGGGTTTTAAATATCTCCACGGATGGAGACTCCACAACCTCTCTCGGCAACCTGTTCCAGTGTTTGAGCAACCTCACAGTAAGGAAGCGTTTTCTTGTGTTCATATAGAATTTCACGTGTTTTAATTTGTGTTCGTTGCCTCTTGTCCTGTCACTGGGTACCAACGAGAAAAGTCTGGCTCCCTCACGTTATTTCCCTGCCATCAAGTTATTTATTCACATTGATAAGATTCCCCTGAGCCTCCTCTTTTCCAGACTAACGAGTCTCAGCTCTCTGCTTCTCCTTACATGAAAGATACTCTAGTCCCTTCATTATCTAGGTGGCCCTGTGCTGGAATCGCTCCAGTAAGTTCCATTTTTGATTTTCCATAGCTCTAGATCACACTGGTCTGCAGGCAAACTATGGCTCTTTCCAAAACCATTACACCAGGAACTTGATAATGGCCCAACCTTTTCTTTTTCTTTTCTATCAAAAAATTATGCAGATGTAGATAAATTATTTTAAAGCATTCAAACCCAAATTTTATAACTACCTTTGTAAGCTGGTATATGTACTCACAATTAATAACATTTCTTTCAATACTCCTAGATAAACAGCAAAGTACTAAAAGAACAACATATCGCCACACACTGAATGTTTTTTGCAGTTCTTCTTTGCCGGTGAACTTTTTATTTCATATCCTTAATTTGACAGTGCTTTTACAATCAGATTTGAATTAATTTTAGATCCTAAATTCTGCACTGACCTCTTGCAAGCAACCTTCTGTGCTCAGACAGAGCTTATGCAGTCTTCTGAAGCTGCTTTTAAAACCAGACCCACTGCCCTTAAGAGACTGGCACATGTAAATACAACCTCAGGCACAACTGGAGAGTGCTTTACAGAGCACGTGGTGTCCTGTGCACCCTAACAGACCTCTGTGCCACAAGGCAGCTTAATATGCCATGAGGCACTCCCAGACAAACCATATGCATGCTGCCTGAGGGCTGTCTACAGGCTATCAGTGGAGAAGGCAGGTGGATGTTTCAGGCAGAGTGCCATACTCACATCTCCTCTTTCAGAGTGAAACCACTAGTGGGATTCTGCACAGGTACAGGGTTTGCCAGAACCAAAACTCATAGCAAGTTCAGAATATAAATAACTACATTAGACATGGTACATTAGGGATCTTTTCAGATCCCATATGAGGAAAAGACTCTTAGTGCTTTCACATGTAAAGAAACAAAACACAGTCTTGTCAACTATCAAAATTTTATCATGAGTCTCACAGTGTCTGTAGATTTTCTTAAAAGCCTCAGATCCCTATGACAGGTCTTTTATGAACACTTCCGCTCCCTTTTATTTTTTATTTTTTAGATATTATGATTCCAATCCCCATAATTACAGAAGAAAGCTTGGAAATATGTGACTCAAGGTCAGTCTTAAAACTCAAAAGCAGAGACAAAAGAAAAAAATAGTGGTAGGCTGTTTGTTGTTATTTTTAAATCTGCTATTCTGGCACATGATCTGTGCTTTTTGAACATTTGGGTTTGACAACACTGAAAACACTTCACCCTTTTTGTCACTACAGGATCCAATATACTTTCCAATTTGGAACTTGAACTAGAAAAAATGTTAATTAACATGAAGTACATCTAACTTTATAATATAGGACAATGGTCTCTAAAATGCTGTGTGCACACCCCAGGGGATTCACAGTGATCTGTTGGGGTGTGAGAGGATTAACTTACATATATTTTTATCTTAAAAAAAAAAAAAGAAAGAAATTAAGCTTTACTAATTTTTAATATACGGCTTGACACTGGTACTCTGTATCTGTATGTCAGAGTCCCATGCCGCCTACACAGTCACCAAGGTGTCCTGGGGGAAGAGTGGGTGCTCCACAACATGGAGGAGGCAAGAGCGATGCCCTCAGTTGTTTGCTTACTTTCAGCATATTGTGACATACTGCAGTTTATATGTCCTCGTTTAAGCAGATTTACAGATTATATTATCTAGCTTTAACTAAACTAACCTTCACAAAATGGACAAGTTGCTTAAATTGAAAATAATGTTAATAATGTGAGCAGAAGCAAATAAGAAGAAAATGGCAGAGGTGACATTTCTCGTACTCTTAGTACAAGATTCTTGTCAGTCATAAGGTAAAAACAATGACAATCTAATCAGATGCAATCAGTGAAGTTTAAGGTCATGTGATACCCAACCCAGTACTTCATTAAACTTAATGATAAAAGTTTAGAAGCCTCTTTTGAGGTTCCTTTCTTAAGAGCAAAAGACAAAAATCTGCCATGGTAAAAATGGCTGAAATACACAGAAAACAATATGGCAACAAACTAAAATGCATTCCTTTGTCAGCAAATACTGTTGGAAGATACATTGCCAAAAATTTGAAGAAACATGTATTAGAACAAATTACGCAGTGTAGGAGGTTTGCTATACAGTTGGCTGAAAGTCCATGTATTTCTAATATGTCACAGTTTATGTTATTTGCTGGATTCTGTTTAAATAATGAAATACATTAAGAACTACTGCTTTGTGAGCCACAAAAGATGTACTGGAGAAGATATATCCTCAACAGTTAATGATTCTTTAATAAAAAGCAGTGTTTAATGGAAAAACTGTGCAAGTGTAACCACTGAGGGAGTGGCTGCTTTGACTGCAATAAAAAAGGATTCCAGGGGAAGGTTACAGAGCTAGCACTGCATGTGAAATTCATTCACTGCATCGTTCATAGGCAAGTTGTCGCAGCAAAGAAACAGTAGACAGAAGTGCACAAAGATCTACACGATGTCATCGGTGTGGGTAATTTTATGAAGACATTTAAATAGTAAGATCTTCACAATACTTTGTAATGAGATAGTGAGTGACCGTGAAAATCTTTTGTACCACATAGTTGTTTTCTGGTTATCTCACAGCAAAGTGCTTAAAAGAATTGTAAAAATTGAAGTTGAGTTACGCATTTTGTTCAGTCACCGAGGGGAGCTGCTCCGGAGCCGGCCTGACCCGCAGTGGAGCAGCAGACCTCTGTGCACAGAGGATTTTCCTGAGGTAAGGACATGCCAGGGCAGAGGAGAGATCTGCTAGTCCACCAGGAGCCGGCAGCTCTGGTGGGAGGCCTGGGGAGGTCTGCGTATTGCCAGAGCAACCGCGACCACCCTCACGCCTATAAAAAGCAGCCTGGGGAGTGCGAGCAACCAGGAGCGCTGCCAACAGAGCAGGCAAATAGAGCATGGGGTGGCAGTTTGCGCAGAAGCGCACGTGAGAAGGGTGCCTCTTCGAAGGAGGAGCATTCCACTGGTCAAGCACTGGGCACTATCCGGTGATCATCTGCACAGGTCAAGGGCACTCATCCTGGGTGCATGGTGGGCACTCGTCTGACAGCAAATGCTGCAACTCAAACTGGGGGGTCTGCACCATCTGCCCCAGCGGTGGCCGATGCTTCCACCCAGATGGAGCTGCTGAAAGGAGAAGCTGCTGTGCAGATCCCAGACTGCAGGAGGTATTTCTCTTGGGGTAGGGATAGGTGGCACACCTGCCAGCAAAAGGTATGCCCAGGTGGAGGACCTCCTGCAGCAGGTGGCGGTGAGGAGCCTGCGTAGCATCAGGGAGGCTGAGGAGTTAGTTAGCTGGTTCCAAATGTGGCCTGCAGTGGACCCACAGCCAAACAGTCAAAACCTCCCACACTGGCACACACAGAACGGGGCAGGGCCGGGGGGGGAGAACATGGAAGAATGGAAGCTTGTGACTGCAAGGACCAGCAGGAGGAAGAGACTTCCCCCAAAGCCTGAGATTCCCTTGCACAACCGCTACACAGCTCTGCAGAGTAAAGCGGAAGGACCCATCGCATCAGGAGACGCTGGAGCTGAATAAGGTAGCCCAATCTGCTCCACATACAACAACCAGTCCAACTAAGAAAAGGCAATGGGTGATAGTAGCAGGCAACTCTCTTCTGAGAGGTATGGAGGCACCAATTTAGCAACCTGACACTCTCTAGAGAGGTGTGCTGCTTACCAGGGGTTCATATCAGGGATGTCACCAAGATACTACCAAGCCTCATACAGGCCTCTGACTATTATCCACTGCTGTTGTTTCAGATGGGCACCAGTGACACAACCAGGAGCAGTCTGAGGATGATCAAGGAGAATACCAGGAGTGGTGGTCAGGGACTCTGGAACATAGGTACTTTTTCCATCAATCCTAGTCAAAGGGCGAGGGACTGAAAGGGCCAGTCAAATCTGGCAAATCAACAAATGGCTACAGGACTGGTGCCACAGCCAGGGGTTTGGCTTCTTAGACATGGGACTCCCTTTGAGAAATCTGGTCTACTGGGGCCTGATGGATTCCATCTGTCAGAAAAGGGGAAAAGCATCTTTGGTCAGAAGCTTGCCAAGCTCGTGAAGAGGGCTTCAAACTAAAGTTGCCAGGGGAGGGGAACCTCAGTCCATCCCACTCCTACCAGTTTGATGCCAGTGCCAGCAATAGATGCCCAGAGCCTGGAGAAGGATGACAGGTCAGCAGGGGAACACCTGAAGTGCGGCACAAAGGAATTCCAGCTACTCCAGCCAGTATGTCAGCTTCATTGAGGGCCACACTTAAATGCCTCTATGCAAACACACATGACATGGGGGATAAGAAGGAGTTAGAGACATACACACACCTGTTGGGCTATGATCTTATTGGCATCATAGAGACGTGGTGGGATGGGTCCTATAACTGGAATGTTGGAATGGAAGGATACAGGCTCTTCAGGAAGGACAGCCAGGGAAGATGAGGAGGGGTTGTTGCCCTCTATGTCAATGAAGTGGAGTTGGGGATGGATGGGGAGCCAACTGAGAGCTTATGGGTCAGGATTAAAGGGAGAACAGGGACAGGTGACATTATAGTGGGGGTCTGCTACAGGCCACCTGACCAGGAAGACTGAGAAGATGAGGCCCTCTATAAGATAAACAGGAGCAGCCTCATGTTCACAAGCCCTAGTTCCCATGGAGGACTTCAACACCCTGATCTCTGTTGGAGGGCATAAACAATCCAGGAGGTTCCTGGAATGCATTGATGACAGCCTCCTTCTGCAAGAGACAGGAGCCAATGAGGAGAGGTGCCATGCTCGACCTTTTTCTTACCAACAAGGCAGGGCTGGTGGGGAATGTGAAGCTCAAGAGCAGCCTTGGCTGCAGTGACCATGAGATGGTGGAGTTCAAAATCCTTAGCTGGGAGGGCACACGTTAACCTTGCTACCCTGGACTTCAGGAGAGCAGACTTTGGCCTTGTCAGGGATCTGCTTGGCAGAGTACTGTGGGATAAAGCCCTGGAGGCAAGAGGGGCCCAAGAAAGGTGGTTAATATTCAAGGACCACCTCCTCCAAGCTCAGGAATGATGCATCGCAGAAAAGAGGAAGTCAGGCAAGAATGCCAAGAGGCCTGCATGGATGAACAAAGAGCTCCTGGAGAAACTCAAACACAAAAAGGAAGCTTACACGGGGTGGAAGCAAGGACAGGTAACCTGGGAGGAGCACAGAGAAATTGTCTGAGCAGGCAGGGATCAGGTTAGAAAAGCTAAAGCCCTGGTGGAGTTATATCTGGCCAGGGATGTCAAGGGCAACAAGAAAAGCTTCTATACATATATCAGCGACAAAAGGATGACTAGGAAAATTGTGGGCCCTCTCCAAAAGGAAATGGGAGACCTGTTCACCCAGGATATGGACAAGGCTGAGGTACTCAATGACTTTTTGCCTTGGTGTTCACCAGGAAGGGGTCTAGTCACACTGCCCAAATCACAGAAGGCAAAGGCAGCGACTGGGAGAATGAAGAACTGTCCACTGTAGGACAAGACCAGATTCAAGACCATCTAGGCAACCTGAAGGTGCACAAGTCCATGGGCCCTGATGAGATGCACCCAGGGGTCCTGAGGGAACAGGCGGATGAAGTTGCTTAGCTTCTCATGTTTGAGAAGTCATGGCAGTCTGGTGAAGTTCCCACTGACTGGAAAAGGGGAAACATAAACCCCATTTCTAAAAAGGGAAAAAAAGGAAGACTCGAGGAATTACAGGCCTATTAGTCTCACCTCTGTGCCCATCAAGATCATGCAGCAGATCCTTCTGGAAACCATGCTACCAGACAGAAAATAAGGAGGCGACTGGTGACAGCCAACATGGCTTCACTAAGGGCAAATTGCGCCTGACATTCGGTGGCCTTCTACGATGGCGTTACAGCATTGGTGGATAAGGGAATAGCAACTGATATCATCTACCTGGACTTGTGCAAAGCATTTGACATTGTAGTGCACAACACCCTTGTCTCTAAACTGGGGAGACCTGAACTTCATGGATGGACCACACAGCGGATAAGGAATTGGCTGGATGGTTGCACTCAAAAGAGTTGTGGTCAACGGCTCCATGTCCAAGTGGACACCAGTGATGAGTGGCATTCCTCAGGGGTTGGTATTGGGACCAGTGATGTTTGGAGATATGGACAGTAGGATTGAGTGCACCCTCAGCAAGTTTTCCAATGATACAAAGCTGTGTGGAGCAGTCGGCATGCTGTAGGGAAGGGATGTCATCAAGAGGGACCTGGACAGGCTGGAGAGGTGGGGCCCAGGCAAACATCATGAAATTCAACAAGACCAAGTGCAAGGTCCCGCAAGTGGGTCGGGGCAATCCCAAGCACAAATACGGGCCAGTGGAGAATGGACTGAGAGCAGCCCTGAGGAGAGGGACACGGGGTTGTTGGCTGATGAGAAGTTCAACATGAGCCAGCAAAGTGTGCTCATAGCCCAGAAAACCAACCACATCCTGAGCTGCATCAAAAGAAGCGTGGCCAGCAGGACAAGGGAGGTGATTCTAACCCTCTACTCTGCTCTGGTGAGACCCACCTGGAATACTGCGTCCAGCTCTGGAGTCCCCAGCATAAGGACATGGACCTCTTGGAGCAAGTCCAGAGGAGGACCACAAAGATGACTGGAGGGCTGAAGCACCTCTCCTATGAGGAATGGCTGAGAGAGTTGGGGTTGTTCAGCCTGAAGAAGAGCAGGCTCCATGGAGACCGTATAGCCTTCCAGTACTTAAAGGGAGCCTGCAGGAAAGATGGGGAGGGACTCTTTATCAGTGAGGGTAGTGATAGGATGAGGGGTAACAGTTTTAAACCAAGAGAAGGTAGATCTAAAGTAGGTATTAAGAAGAAATTCTTTCCTGTGAGGGTGGTGAGGCACTGGAAGAGGTTGCCCAGACCCCATCCCTGGAAATGTTCAAGGGCAGGTTAGATGGGGCTTTGAGCAACCTGGTCTAGCGGAAGGTGCCTTCCAACTCTAACCATTCAATGACTCTATTTTTCTTTTACAAAAAGACAAGTGTTCCATATTTGCTGAGCTTTTCTGTGTTGTCAAGTGGCTGTCAGCAGTATGCTACATAGTGGATATTTTCAAAAAAATAAACAGAGTTAATGTGTCCCTTCAAGGTAAAAGTGATGTCTTAACAATGAGGGAACAAGTAGCTGTTTTTCAAAAGAAACTCATGCTATGGGGAGAGAATTTTGAAAACTAAGGTTTGGAAACAGTTTCATCATTATGGGATTTTGTTGCTGAAAAAACTGTGTAACGTACAAAAATTCTCATATATCTACATGTAAAAAACCTGGAAACAGAATTTTCTAAACTGTTTTAAATTTTTGAAAAAGAAATGTGCCAGTGGGTTTTGAACCTATTTGTTAAAAATATAAAGATTTAACACCTTTCAATTAGGTTGCACAAACAACTGATTCACATTGGGGTGACTGGAAATTTACTAGCTGAATTTCAATAAAATCCTTTGCATAATTGGTGGAGGGGATTGAAAAGTCAGTGTCATTATTTAGCAAGCACAGAAGATGATGGATCTATGTATCTTAGAGGTATTTTCTGTTATGGCAGCTATTAAAACTAATTATCAGAACAATTTAACTTAGAAACAGACCTTCAAATTGCTGTATCACAAGGTGTTAAACCAAGATTTTAAAAAAGAATGAAGCATGTTCAACTATATTGCTCTCACTAATAACATTATTATTAACAATAATATTTTTTCAGTGAAAGCAAAAAGGTTTTTTGTACTGTTAATAAAATTATATTTAAAATATTGTTGATCTTTATCTCATTCCTTTTTAATTTCTATTTTTATGTAAGTTTTATAATGTACATAATTACTGCAATTGCACATATATATAATTTACAAATAACCATATATATACACACACTGGGCATGCATGCTTGAAAATTTTTTACTGATAGGGTTATATGATCAAAAAGTTTGGAGACCACTGCTACATTCCTATAGCAGTACATCTCAACTCCGTATTATTTTACTTTAGACTTAGACTTTACCTTATATAATGTTTTTTTCCCCAGTTATTTTCTTCCTGGCAGGTTCTTGGAAAATGAGCATTGCCCAAGTCTTCATTCATAACTACTAAAAAGGGAATTAGTATTTATAACATCTAAATTAATCATGTGATAGATGGTACACCTTCTTCTTGACCTTGATCTTTCACTCTCCTTCCCTGCCAAAAAAAAACCAAAACCAAAAAACTACCACCCTCCTCTCCCCCAAAAGCCCCTTGAAAGCTCTTGAGGGATGTCTCAGTGATTTTCTGCTTATGTATTTTCAGTCTTCACGGCCACAGAGGTAGGGGTATCAATGTACTGCAGGAAAGAGTATTCTCTCATGATTTACAGTCAAATTCATCATTTTTTTTTTTTTTTTTTTTTTAAATCTGAAACCTTCAGAAACAGATAACTTGACTGGGTACTTGTAACTGAAAAGATATTTCAGATTTTTTGAAATTCACCAACATCTCAAGAGAAGACCCTTCTAAAACAATGCATTAAACTGGAGAGCATACTGAATAAAGCGCGACAAACCAAATCAGAGAGGGAGGCTGTGAAATCTTTTTAAATAACTAGAAACAATGATGAAATCATCTTGCTAAAAGAAGTGACGGTGTACAGAATGACAAAATATAGTGACCACTTGGGCTGCAAAAAGAATACTTTGCTAAGGGAATATTTTAAACTCAAAGACTCTGTAAACCATTTTGTAAATAGACCAAGAGCTATTAAGAAATTTTATGTTGCACAGTACTATCAGCTTACATATTTAAAAGACTTCTGCTCTACCTCACACATTGATAAGTCACGATATATCAGGACACTTCAGGAAAAAAAGTAGAGATTCATTTAACATCCAAGAAACGATAAAATTAAAAAAAAAAAGAGAGAAAGAGTGGGGCATCTAATCACTGTGTTTTCTGTTCCTCAGGGTGCTCACAATAAAAAGAAATAATTGATTTTCTCTCTTAGGTAAATTAGTATAAACTACCCATGATCCTCTACCTTTTCCTTTTTTCCCTGCTGTACTGTTCATGTAAGAAGTTAAACTGATTCCACTTTTTCCACTGAACTGTAAAACTTTGTACAGCATGAGCAAATATACGAGAAAGCAGTCAGTGAAATAAGGCAAGTTAATCAGTTTTTTCCTTCTTGCTTACAAGTACGGGGTTTTAAACAGACCTGCAATAGTATTTGACCACAAAGCTAAGAAAACCACTAGGCAAATAAAACTGAAAAAGTAATCTTTGTTTGTTTGTTTTGTAAGAAAAAAGACAATCTACTTTTCCATGTTTGGGAATCCGCTTTGTGAAGTTCAGGGTGTATGAGATGTTAAAGGGTCAATAGAAACCTTGTTAGATGTTTTGGAAATCAGTTTAGGATGTAAACCCTGCAGGGCATTACCAAGGAAAGGAAATACTGCAATGAGAGAAACAAGCTGGAGCATGGCCTCAAACAGTAAAGTTACAGTTGGCCATCCGGGATTAAGTCTGACTCCTGTGAAGAAATAATACTGCTCCTGAGACAGAATCCTTAATAAGAAACTGAAAACCTTGCAGTTAGAAAGAGAAAGTCAGATAACTAACGGTCCAGAAAATTTCTTACAGAACATAGAATTGTCTAAGGGAGAAGAAAATGGTTCCTCCTAACAAATTTACATTTGGAGAAGGAAATTGGAGGACAAACACTATCTCCCCCGCTCCCCTTCCAAAAAAAAAACCCAACACCCAAACCAAAAACCAAACAACTCCAAACCACCTCACACCACAGAAACCAAACTAGTAGATTCTTGTATTACTTCAAGCTGCAGCTGGAACATCAGCTGAAGATATGTACTGTAAATAATATATAACTCTCCAAAATAAATGGGAAGTAATACATACAATGTCTATTATTCCTTGGAATGTTTTTGTTTCTGTTGTAATCTCAAATTACAACCAGCTTATAAAGTAAGAATAGGTGAATATCTACTGGGAAAAAAAAAAAGCATAAAACAGAATATGATGGCCCTAATAAAAGGAAATGAGGTAGTGGTCATGAGAAAATGCAAACTACTTCAAACAGGAACACAACCATTTTAAAAACAGTACCTGAAATACATCCAATCCACAAGAGCACAAAGGTCCTCCTTTGATTCGCAGTACGAGTGTCTGCTGGTAAACAGGGATGAACTAGCAGTATGAAAGTAAGCAAATACCTTTACTTCTAGTCTGGTTGCCTGCATCACCCTGTCTGACAAAAGTGTCCCTGATTGTTAACTGTGGTCTTACCTGTCGTATAATTTGTTCTACTTGGTTTTGCAATTGCAAAATCGCTGTATTGGATCCTACCCGTCACTACAGTGTTTGTACTACTACCTACGATTTAGCAGGCAACCCCTGCTGCAACAGGAGGTTGCACTACAGAGTTCAAATATTTTGAACCAAATGCCTTTTTTGGTATTTGGTACTTGTTTTGCCTGCTTCTCTAACACTCTGTGACCAAAATCACATCACTCACTCTGTGAGCAGCTGTACTAGCTCAGTTTTAAAATTTCCAGATCAGAACAAGCCTCTAGTTTCCAAAGTCTCAACAGATTGTACCGTTCATATTCCACTCCTTTTATCCAGGTATCTGTCCTCTTCCTGTGCATTTTCACCACCATTGATTATAAGGACATTTTCATCCCCAGCTTTATTTATTTCCAATAGTTCCCCTACGTTTCATCACACAACCCACATCCAGTGTGGCTAGAGATATACTAATGTCATGATAAAAAAAGATTTCATTATATTCCTTTATTGCTCTTGTTAAACATTCCCTGCCCAAAATGCTGGCTAAGATGAAACTGATTTCTCTCCCACTCCCCCCCTGCCTCCAAGTGAGAAGAGGATCATAGATCCTGGTCCTTTTTACACTAGGTCTGACCTGTGAATGTATTGACACGTCTTTTCATATTACCCTGTGAACGTAAATCAAATAGATATGTATCCTGCTATTAATTAATAGACATATTTTTGAAAATGTGTTTTTGGGTTTTTTTTTTAAAGAATACTCTCCTTACAAGGATAGCAAGATACTAAAATCCACAGAGTAAAGTTTTACTTCTGTCTTTATGCTTTCTTTATCATAGCACCATTCATACACTCCTACCAGAAGGAATTGCTGTCGGAGTGAGATTTTTAAATTCTTTTTGTGTTTTCCACATATCTTCTGATTTCTATTTAGTGGTATTCCTAGCTATACTGTAAGTATACTGCAAACACAAGTTTTAAATTTTTTTGACAGATATTACAGTTAAACCAAGCTGGTTTGTTTTTTTTTTCTCCTTTTGGAAAGAACATAGAAAATTAGTGACTCTCTCCCTATTGTTAATTGGTTTGGGCCATTCAAGTAGATTACCAACATACAGGAAATCTGACTTTGTTAAAGCTGTACATTTCTTTATGCTGGTTAATTTTTTCTCTCCTTTGACAATAGTTTTTATTTTACAAAATAAGATGCAGTTTGGAAGAGGATCTGCAGAAGGTGACAGAAGAAAGGGAAGTCCCTCCCCCGGAAAGACTTGAGGAGGGACTCTTTATCAGGAAGTGTAGTGATAAGACAAGGGATAGTGGTTTTAAACTGAAAGCAGGTAGATTAGATTAGATATTAGGAAGAAACTCTTTACTCTGAGGGTGGTAAGGCACTGGAACAAGCTGTCCAGAGGAGTTGTGGATGCCTCATCCCTGGAAGTGTTCAAAGCTAGGTTGGACAGGGCTTTGGGCCACCTGGTCTAGTGGAAGGCATCCCTGCCCATGGCAGCAGGGTTGGAACTAGGTGACCTTTAAGGTCCCTTCCAACCTAAACCACTCTATGATTCTATGAAAGGGAAGATTTTAAAAGCCTACTATAGATGCATTTTGAGTCAAATTAACACACCTTTCAGATCATCATAAGCAGTAAAGATGTCTCTCCGCATGTGTAAAGAACGTGATAAAATTTGTAGTCTTTTAGGTTGTTATGATGGAAGCATGACAGATGTAATATGAAACAAGTATATTATTCCACGTTAAGTACATTTGGAGTACCTTACAAAAGAAACTCTTTATTTGCTTTGGTTTCAGAAATGCCTGAGGCACCAAAGGATGTTTAGATGCCTAGACTGCACTGAAAGCAACAAGAATTGGCCACCTAAGTGTCTTGGATGCTTCCTGTCTCACTCAGAACCCATACTTGATAAACAGATTCCATTAAGTCTCAGCAGTTTTCTGCAAGACAGTGTTAAAAGCTTTTGTTACTTTTGAAAATAAAATCCTTGATCTTTAAGAGCACTTCTGAAAATATCATTCTTCACCCCTTTTAAATTCTATTCAATACTTTCAAGTGTAACAATTGGAAGATAATTAAAACATTCCCTTCATCCTCTGCCCAGGACTCCTAGCAAACGGAGCCTTTGTCTTACCCCCCTCCTCCAGGGAAATGGTGGCTAAGAAATTTCAGGTGTTTAAAGCTAGTTTTAATTTTATGGAAGACTGAGATAAAATAAATTAGACAGTTATCCAAAAAAAAGCTTCTTCAAGCTGCCCTGCCAGTAATCTGAATTTAGAAATGGGAAAAAAGAGGTCTTCCAGAAACAGAAGGGTGTATGAGTTCAGATAGCTAATGCAACCATGCTCTTACTTCTCATGAATCCACTCTACTAAACACTGAATGTGAACAGTATTGCTCAGGAGAAACATGAAGTCTTCCCAACACTGATGTAAGTTGAATTAAGTGATCATAATAATGTCAAAGTATGAAACGCCAACATTTATTTGAAATCATATTCCAGGCCTGATATTTTAAGAACCAGCTATAGCGAACTGGGGAACACCACCAGAACTCTCAATTAGACAACGGCTGATTCCATAAGCCCAATGACGTCCTGAAAACTTCTGGGGGGAAAAAAAAAAAAACACAACAAACCCAATGGAAAAAAAAGCCTCAAACTCCCAAAACCTCCTCATCACATTAGCAAGAAGAATCTTTAAAGGTAATTCTAGGTCTAGTGCTCTGTCCTGTACAGGAAAGATGTATAATGGCAGAAAGAGCTACCGGTCATCAACAAGCACGAACAGAGCTATCACTCCATTGACTTCGTCATTCTCTCTGCTTTTGGAAATTAAAGAAAAATGTGTACAAAACTGACAAATTAGGATGTAGATAAGTCACAGAGCCTCAAGTAATACATGAAAGACAGTACAGTGAATAAGTAAAATTTAAAAAGGAGTTTAAGGTTTACCTTCAATAAGCAGCTCACATCAGGAGGAGTATGCACGACCTTTTGTTGCTGCCATGGCCTTGTCAGCAATCATTATAGCTACTGACTGTAAGAAATGGGAACCAAGACTGGCCTGAACATGAGTGAGAGGAAGGGAATTATCTGGAGATTAATGATGCTAATGACCCAAAAGTGAGATGAAGAGGTTAACAACTCTGCCTGGAGACTAGTGCCCAAAAGTAACAGCAGGCAATAGCAAGCAACAGTAAATGAAAGGGATAATAACTGGATTAAATAATTGAAAGTGATGCTTTGCTCACACCAGTGTATTGGTGACAGAAACCCAGCATGAAAAGGTAACTTTTTCAGTAGAAAGATCCTCAGAAGATCCCAGAGGAACAACTGTCAGTAGGCTTAACTGCTGTGTAGAAGGTAGTAAGGTCTCCTGGGAGGAAACACTGGAGTTCTGTCCTCGTTGCTGGATCTTGGGGTAAGGTAAGCTACATGCTGTACTCCGATTTGGACTGTGGTTAACATAGTGTCATCCTTATCAGTGATCTGAGCCCTGCTCAGTTACATTTCAGGTAGGTGCATCGTGCAACTGTGAGCATGACCTCACAGATGTAGCTGCGGCATGGGCTGTAGATAACTAACACACCACATGTGAGATGCATGCATTTTGGGTATTATTGTTGTTTCTTGAGTGGTGTTTTTTTCATTATTATAACTAATTTTTGTTACTGGCTTACTAATTTTAGTGAAGTATTTGAATCAAGCAAGGTTTCAACTATTTCTCTGGCATTAGTGCCCCTGTGCTAATCAACCAACTGTCACAGTACACCATGACATAATTTGGTGCACGGGCAGAAGGCCCATGTTATTGAGAGCCACAAATCAGTCCAAGTGTTCCAGTGCCACGGCTGCCCTTTGCAAGTTATGCAGCTGACATCAACACGTAAATCACTCAGCAACTGTATCACATCTAACCATTAGGCTAACTAGCTTGCTCATTGCAGTCAAGATACAGCTCATGCTAAATTTGTGATAAAAACCTGTTTATTTTAGAATTTAGATGCGTAACATAAATGTTAACAGTCTTCCAATAAAGTGCCCAAGGCAATGGTGAAATTAGCCCAAAATTCATGGCAGGGGAGAAGACTCAATACATTGTAGTGCTACAAAAGATGGAATAAGCTTCCAACTCTTCTCACCTAAGAAAAGTGGAAGAACATATCAGCCCTAAGAAGCACTGGACTGTGGAACTTTTCACCTGAAGTAGATAAACTCATAGAAAATGGAGGAGGACCAATATGAATATGGAGAAAGCTGTTTCTTGAGGCAATAGACAAGCTCTGGAGGCAATAGTTAAAAGCATTCGAGCAACGAGGAGAAGAATTGGAAAGAATTAAATGGAGGGGAACTATGACTTTCTATATGGCCTTGAATTACTGTAATTATTTTCTGAAGAATCTGTTCTTTCAATGGATATTTCATATGATGTAGGGCAAAATAAAACACTACATTAACACTGGATTTCAACAGTGTAGCATGGTTTGCTTCAAGTTGTGTCAGTTTACACCGAGATATACATTGCTTAATATACATATTCATTTTTCTTAAACCTAATTAACAAATAGTCAGATCTTTAATAAAATAGTCTTTGTCTAATTAACAGGAGGGCTGTGTGAGTTCTGGTGGTTTACTTCTGGAGGAATCAAGATCTACACATACACATGTTTTCTGGTGTTTACCTAATATTTAGTAACTCTTAGGGTGCATTTCCTTTTACCCCTCAGAAGCAATGCACAGATAGGGAGCACTGCATTAATTACAACTTCACCTGGCATACACAAAACTTTACTGTTTTTTCTTTGAAACTGACTTATGCAGTTGGGTGATTCCAAATCAACCCAGAGCCATAAATAGGGAGTTCAACTTAAGGCTCAGTTGATGATTCTTCATCAATAGCAATTAAAAAAAAAAATAAAAATAGCCTTGCGAACAGATTTCCTCTATTTTTCCTTACTGTGGATTTGGTATGAAGTTCACTGAAGTCAGATTCTTACAGTTTTCCAGTTAGTAGATGAGACAGGAAAAAGGAAACCATTGTACTAATTCTCAGATAAAGCAATTGTTTATTTTTCAAATAGTTTCACTGAAATCACAGAAGCTATTCAAGAAACACAACCCCCCCGTCATTTTGTATCTTGACTAAACATTGATTGGCATTCTGTTTTTCAAAAGTTAGTTATTGTGTCCAGTTCCATTTCTCTTAATATAGAAATATTTTGGATGTACCTACTCAGGTTAAGATCCAGAATTACTTGTTTGTATTTGATATTTAGGTGCTAAACTCCAGATAAGAGCAGTGTCACATATCTTGCTTATATAGTCTGCAAAACAATAGGAGAACAAAAAGAAATGTGCAAGCATCCTACCTATAATAGAACATGATTGGAGTACAATTATATTCAAGGTATTGTAAATATTAATGGGTGTTATGTTAGTGGTGCTTCAAAACCCACACAGATTCATGAAGATCCCCCCGCCCCCACAATTATTAACCTGTGGATTAGTTATGTTCTTCTCAATAGCAGTCATGATAATAATAATAATTCCTGAATAAAAGTCAAAATGCACATTGTACTTTTTGCCAAATATCATAGCAATTCAACAGAATTAGTGCAGAAACAGAAGCTTTACTAAAATAGACTTATGTAAATGCAAAAAAAATTGAAACACTATAATCTATGTAGTTTACGTTACAATGATTATGCAGTCTTAGGAGGTATGCTTGAAAAATATTGCAATTTCAGCTAACTCTGCACTCCGGATTCTTTGTTTTGTCTGCATGGTGAAGCTAGGTTTATAGCAAAGGGACAGGAGCCCCAGCGGCCTGTTCTGCTTTTCCTTATTTTTAAGGAATTTAACAGAAAAAAAATAGCAATAAAATTAGACTAGATGAGTACTTGATTAACTCACAACACACAGAAAAATAACTCAAGAGCCAGTATTTCTGGCTATTTTTTTTTTTCAAATAGTTTACTCAGTTCTCAAGAGTTTGCTTGGTACTTTGGAAAACAGAAACCGCACACAGATGCGGGACTCTATCTAGCTACAATCAATAGCTCAATCAACACCAACTAATGAGGCAGTCAGGAGTCCATTTCTTTGAAAATTAACATGACAGTTTAGACTCAACTATGTGACTATGTTGAAAATAAGCTTACAAAAGTAAGTGCATTCCGCATATAGAGGAACTTGTACAGGGGATATAAGATCTCTTAAGACACCAATGCCTTAGGTCAATCTGAAAGTTGGCTCACCAGAATCTGAAATACAATCTAAGCCCCGGGCTGAGACATTAGAAACTGAAGTTAAACACAGTTATCAAAGGAGAAAAGAGAGACCTCACAATACAAATGGTATTAATGCAGAGGCTTAGATGTGTCCTCTACCCCCCCCTTTTTTTTTTTTAATTCTTGGACTCTAAACGGATGACAATAAAAGGAACACTAATTCTATTGTTTTTGACCTTTTCTCTCTAGGAGGAAGCTGACAGATATTTTAAAAAATAATAAAGAATTTAAAAAAATAACAGTCAGAATTTTCTAACATGGTGTCCAGGACTAGAAACCAAATTTGATGTATTTTAGATCAAGTTTTGGCATGTGCTCAATGCCTTGCTGGCACGTTCAGTTTTGTCAGCCTCACTCAAAAGCTCTCAACAGCCAGGAAACTATTGGTTTGGCTGTTCCACTCAGTACTCCTTTCTCAAAGAGGTATACAATCTGAAGAAAACCTCAGAAAATTTTGGTTTAGTTTTTAAATTAAATAATGAGTGAATTTATGCCATCCAATTCTGAATATCTATGAAAGAAAAGTCAGTATAAAATAAGCCAAGCAAGTGTCAAGTGACATTGCAGGAAAAACTGCAAAACCCCAATATTTCATGTCTTAAGCCCCAATGGTTTCATATCTTAAACCAAACTCCTAACCCATTGGAGCCCCACTGTGAGCTACAACATATTCAGAAGAAACTAATCTATAAGTGAGAAACGGAAGCTCATTTTGACAAAATAAAGGGAGAGAAGACTACGGGAACTAGATTCTGTAGCATCACTCAGGCTCAGCTGTAGCTGAGCTGTAGGATTATTTGAGGAATAAAATATAGCTGAATACAAGTCCAAGTAGTGGAAAAAGGCCACACACACAATACTGCCCATGTGACAATAAAATATGAAGCTGAAGGGAAAAAAATCTCAATACAAACTTCAGGCAGCAGCAGGACAATCAAATGTCTAATAGTGCAATGTAGCACCTACGACACAGGGATATTATTTACTCAGTGTAAAATGAGCTGTCATATTTATGCTTTGATGTTGGATTGGAGAGGGCAAAGAGAGAATATCTAAGAAATGGACTAGATAAAGAGAAAAGCTGGAACTAACATTTGTTTGCACAGGTAGAAACAGCAGAACTTTAAGCAAGCTCTAGATAAATCCAGAAGACGGGAACATCAGTTATTCAGTAATTTGAAACACAAGTCACAACAATCCTAGGCTGATATTTTATACACGTACACTTACAGAAAAAGGAAGTAGAATTACTTTTGTCTCATTCTTTTCATTTATATGAACCATTTTAGTATCTCCTGTGTGGTATATATTCTCAATAGTGTTTTCAGCAACACTGTTACAAGGGCAACAGTGATTATTATTTTCCCCAAAATTGTACAGCAAAGATAGGCTCATTAATTTAGAATATTTAGTATTCACTGCTGTCGTGGAAAACTACAGAATACTTGAGTGCATGGGAAAACCAGTACGCTTTTGAGGAATAGACTTCACTTGAGGCAAGATCTTTTTATATAGATATTTGTGGATAAATAGGGCTGAAACAGCTTTAATTAGGCCTATCCCTCCCTTACAATAACTCATGAATAAAAATGAACTTTTTTTTGTCTCCATGGCAACTTTCCCTTATGAGACTTTTCAAAGAGTTTTTGTAGTAAGAATCCGTTACTCAAAGATGTACAGAAATTCTCAACTTTCACACTCCAAAACCAGATCCAGTTCTCAATGTCAAGCTCCATGATTGTTGTGGACAGGTTTGACAAATAACCAAAAAAATATTTTTAATATTAAACAAACAGAATTCAAACTGTATTTTCTATGTCAAAAAATGAACAACTAAAAGGTTCACCCCAGAAGTGAAGATTAATTGGAGATAATGGCTAAACCTTCTCTATACCTAGAGAGGCACTTCTAAACTAGAGTGCTTTCTTAAAGAAGAGTACCTGCTTCAAGCAGCCATCTAATTTTTAACTCTCCTACAGACTGGGTTTCTAAGGTCTTAACCCCGATTCTGTGACAAGTACCTTTTGCTGATGATAATTCTTAACTCAAGAGCAGAAAAGATTCTGTTCTACTTGCAATAATGTTTAACAACTCTTTTTTTCAGACATTTCAGAGAAATAATTAAGTTTCAACAGTAGAGAAAAGACAGGTGAGTGACAGAGGAAACAATATTTATATAGAATTTAGTTTTTCAGAACCTTGGTGTGCAAAGCAACAGCCTTTCTCTTCGGTCCCCTTTACAACTGGATACCTCAGGCCTGCCTCATAGAATTGCTAAGGTTGGAAGGGACCTTTAAGATCGAGTCCAACCATTAACTTAACACTGCCACAAACACCACTAAACCATGTCCCTAAGTGCCACATCTACATGTCTTTTAAATACTTCCAGGGATGGAGGTTCCACCACTTCCCTGGGCAGCCTGCTCCAATGCTTGATAACCCTGTGAAGAAATTTTTCCTAATATCCAATCTAAAACGCCCCTGGCGTAACTGGAGGCCATTTCCACTTCTCACTTGAAAAGAGATCGACCCCAACCTCTCTACAACCTCCTTACAGGCAGATGTAGAGACTGTTAAGGTCTCCCCTCAGCCTGCTTTTCTCCAGGCTAAACAATCCCAGTTCCCTCAGCCGCTCTACGTAAGACTTGTGCTCCAGACCCCTCACCAGCTTTGTTGACCTTCTCTGGACACACTCCAGATTCTCAATGTCTTTCTTGTAGTGAGCGGCCCAAAACTGAACACAGTATTCGAGCTGTGGCCTCACCAGTGCCCAGTAAAGGAGGACAATCACTTCCCTAGTCCTGCTCAACACTCTGCTCCTGATACACACCAGGGTGCTACTGGGCGTCTTGGCCACCTGCGCACACTGCTGGCTCATATTCAGCTGGCTGTCTACCAGTGTCCTTTTCTGCCAGGCAGCTTTCCAGCCACTCTTCCCCAAGCCTGTGTAGCGCTGCATGGGGTTGTTGCGACCCAAGTGCAGGACCCAACACTTGGCCTTGTTGAACCTCATACCGTCGACCTCGGCCCATCGATCTATCATTGATTAGCTGCAGATCTGAGGTAGAAGAGAATACCTTTGTACATGCAAAGCTATGTATAACAACTTGTTCTGTATGTCAATTGATGATCCAGCTATTTAATAGTTTGCTGACACTTACAAAAATAGCCCAAGGGGGAAGAGGAGAAAGGACAACTGAGACAGTATCATAGGAATATTCCTATTCTCACATGACAGAGTTGTAGAGCATGAACACAAACATCTAACTTTACTAGGAAAGCAGAGAGAGAGGTGACCAAAAAAATCCTGTCTTTCAAAACTCTCCAAATTAAATCCCTCAATGCTTGAATATGCTGATGTTTTCATACTGCAAAACAAAAAGTCATGCAAAGCAAATACTCTATAGTAACTACAAGAGTTCAAAGTGAACCACTTCGGAAATGCTACAATCGCCTCCTTTCAACAGAGAGATTTTGAAAATGCATCCATTGTTTGGTTCTGCCAAAAGGTAAAGAGATCCGAAAGGAGCACAGCAATAGATTTGAAGGATTTTTCAGACAAAGTCTACTCCAGCCCCAAAGCAGTTCCACCTGTAACATGCCAGGCATGATTTTTATTCATGCGTCAATATCATCACATGTTATTCAGTTGGACAGTCCAAGTTGCTTAAAAAGATCATAATTCTTCTAAATATCAGTGTTCATATATGCTGTCACATGCCTTAAGTTTCTTTCTGGAGCTCCTGGCATTTGAACCTTTGTCTGACAGTATGGATATAGGGGTTTTCCTCCCATTTCGATTGATACTCTGGCCATAAGTAATGTCACCTCTGACCACTGGACCCTAACTGATATGACATTCTTTGGAATTAGTGGAAGGAGTACACAATTAACCTTATTGTCATGCTCTTAAAGATTACAATGATTGAACTACATTTAAAATTATTTGCTTGATGTACTGAGGCATACAGCATCTGTAACTCCCACTGAACTTCACCAGATGTGGCAGTTCAACAGCTCTGAAAGTAACACTTTTATAATATTTCTTCCCATTGTTTCTAATGCCTCCTGAGAAGCTTGAAAGAGAAGTCTTTTTGAGCTCTGGAGTGTTTTCTTTCATAACCCACATGTTCAGCTTTGTTATTCTTAGTAGCCTCATGAGCCTTTCTGTGCTGATAATGATTCATATAATGATCTGGGGGAAAATGAAGTATTTTTAATAAAGGATTACACTGGGGTTATAGATAGATACAAGAAAAAAAACTAATTCAAATGGGAGTCTAGCAAACTTGACAATGCCCCTTTAATTTACCCAGCTTTTAAAGATAAGGAAATTGCTGGATGTATTTATGGTAAAGGCAAAGGATGAGAGATTTAAGCTGAATTCCTTATTCTCTGAAGACTTTTTGTTTGACCTTGACAGGTCACCCAAGTTCTCTGTGCCGCCAGTCTATTTTAGCAGTTCTGTCTATTTAGGCTGTAAAATATTGAAAAGTAGTCTATACTGTACATTAAAAAAAGCACCCACCTTTTAAGTCTGCATTTGGTCACTGTTGCAACACAAATGCTCTAAACTCTTTTTCAGGCAGTGAATAAGGTAGAAACTGAGAACAGCATTCGTCCAAGAAACTAGTTTATTTATTGTCATCGTAATAGTGGCAGCACATCATCATGGCCTCTTTCTATCCTAGCACAGCTGCTACGCTTATTAGGCAGGCAAGCTGTAATCAGCCACTTAAAGGTGTCAGTACATCGCATTTGTGCTCAATTTATCTATTTAAGTTCATTTCTGACTACGCTAGCCTCTTTTTCTCTCCCCTAAAACACTCGAGGTGAGGGCTACAGATACATCAAACTGGCAATATTACATGTAATGTATTCAGTGATGAGATCAATGTTTTCTATTTTGGTTTTCTTTTAAAAGGGAAAACTCAGGATGCTGAGAGCTCACCAGTTACAGTTCTCTGATCTTCCACACTCATTTGGAACAGAATTGGCATATGTATGTGGCCCACTTGAAAATATTTTGCATTTTCTTTGCTTTCACGCTAGCTAGAAACTTAGATAGTCAAAAGTTCTCTTCCCCAACAAAGACAGTGCAATGATATTAGGACTAGCTAATACTATTGCACTGTTAACTCTTTAGACTTGGGAACCTGGAGTTATGGTAAGCAGGCAAAAGGAAACCTCAATGTTAAGTGACCAGTTCACGAGCTAGCAGGTTCTCCCCTTAGCAATAATAAGTGTACCAATCATACAACAAATTAAAAATAAAAGGAAAAAAAAACAGAATTCCACTTATTACACACAGGTGAGATGCCTCCCAGGATTGTTGTGCAGTGAAGTAACTACTGCTATCAGTCCTTCCATGACAGATTTGGACAGTGGGCAGTCCTGAACATAAGGTCTGCAAAACATAATAAAATACCTTTTACCTCTCAGCAAAAAGAATTTCACCCTAACCCCAGCTCAAAGGTTAAGTTTCTAAATAAGTATTTCAGCAATATCAGAAAGGTTTTATTTACATCTGCTAGGATTGTAGGGGTTTTTGTTTGTTTAGTTTTTTTTTTCAATTAACTTGAGCCCTGATTCTGCACAGGGACACAACACTAACTATTCCAGTGTTCCTATTCTAGAGGATTTTCTCCTCTGTAAACAGCATCAAAGACCAGTAAATCTTAATAAACATAGTAACACTAGCCAGCACATGTACCCAAGAATTCATATAACCCCCCCCCCATATTGAAAAGTTTTATATATACAACTTATAAACTGATTTTACCATGAAAGCAAACTACATATCTGCTGAAATACACTCATTTACCTTTGGGATATTGAGCCCTTTCCAGCATTTCTGATACACAAAAATCACACAAGAAAAAAAATAAACAAAAAAATCCCCAGTTGTGGGAAGCAGAATACTTTTCAGGAAGGATAACCCACGAGAGCCATTTCTGAATCTTGTAGAGCATTATCATCTGATTAGTCATTTTTGATGCCTTTTTTTTTTCAGTGTAGTTATCAAGTTATGTTTTTTGTTTCCTAGTTTTCCTGAAGGATTTTTTTTAACCTACTTCAGTTGTTTTGGAAGCTGGTAGAAAATAGGAGTGTGAATGAGAAAACATTGTCCTTAAAAGTGATTGTTCAACGTTATTCACCAATTTATCTTGGTGGTAGTTTCGGGGGTTGTTTGTTAGGGTTTTTTTTGGTTAAGTTACGCAAGTGTTGCCTTATTGGGTCAGTCCTAGGGTTCATGATGCCTGCTGTCCTATCTCCAGAGTTGTTGACTGCTGATGATCCATGAATGTGCAGCATGTTACACCAAGTACATGGTCATCCTTCCCTTCAGTATTCTTCCAGCCTACAATGATTTGAGGCTTAAATTTTTGCTTGAAATATGTTCTGAACACACCTTGAGACTTCAAACTTGGAAGCAAATAAAAATGGTAAGTGTTAGGGTTCTTTTAAAGAGATAAATATCAAGTTTATTAAGTCTGTAATTTTGGTGCCTGTGACATGCTTTCTGAATATTGAGAATGAGCTAACATAGCCAAATAGAACACGAATATCACACTTCTCCAAAAGAAATCCACAAGAAATAGAAGAGGCCTTTTCAAGGCCCATCTCTCTCTCTCTTTTTTTCCTAAATATTATTATCACACTAAGTGAAATGTTTTTAAAGTTAAAATACTTCTAAATAACATTAGTGTGGAGGCTTCTCAAATTCTGTAGTTGCATATTCACTCTACTTTCCGATGGGTTCTGGTGTTGCCAGCCGACAGCTTTCCTTCCAAAAATTTCTTTCTCTTCACAGTACACACACTATCATATGGAGGTGATGGTATGACATGCAATTCAAAAGCTTGACAAATTCCATACCCATTTTATTTCCTTCAATTCAAATAACTACGGATATTGTGTTGTCTATAGAAAAATTGAACCCTCACAGCACCAAACTGAGCACCAATATATGCTGGGGTCCACCCAAGTGGAAAGCAGCTTGGCAAAAAAACACCCGGGGTCCTGGTGGACACCAGGTTGAACACGAGCCAACAATGTGCCCTTGCTGCAAAGAAGGCCAGTGGCATCCTGGCTGCATCAGGAGGAGTGTTGCCAGCAGGCTGAGGGAGGTGATCCTTCCTCTCTACTTAGCACTGTCAATGCTACACTTGGAGTGCTGGCTTCAGTTTTGGGCTCTTCAGTGCAAGAGAGAGATGGACATAATGGAGACAGTAAAACAAACAGAAGATAACTAAGTGCCTGGAACATCTCTGCCATGAGGAAAGGCTAAGAGAGCTGGGGTTGTTTAGCCTAGATGAAGTGTTGCAGGGGGATCTCATCTATGTGTATAAAAACTTGAAGGGAAGGTGCAAAGAGGATGGAGCCAGGCTCTTTTCAGGGGTGCCCAGTGACAAAACCAGAGGCAGTGGGCACAAACTGAAACACAGAAGGTTTTGTCTAAACATCAGGAAACACTTTTTCACTGGGAAGGTGACTGAGCACTGGCACAGCTTGCCCAGAGAGGCTGTGAACTCCCCATTCTTGGAGATACTTAAAAGCCATCTGGACATGGTCCTGGGCAACCAGTTCTAGGTGTTCCTGCTTGAGCAGGGCAGGTTGGACGAGATGCCCTCCAGAGATCCCTGCCAACCTCAGTAAGTCTGTGATTTTATGAAAGAATCTAAGCCACTGAGGTCACAATACACTTTGACACTCCAGCCCTTCAACAAGGCTCATATGCCTCCACACCAGTCCAACCAGCCCCAGTGGGTGAATATAACAACGCTGCTCAACTCTGACACCTCAACATTGTGACAGAAAAGCAGCAAGTCTTATTTCGCAGATAAACTCCATATAACTCCAGTTGTTGATTCAGTGACATTATGGAGGCCTATGTCTTCACTTCAAGCCAGTAGGTAGAAATAGTAAGCTTTTGTGTAATACTTTGTAATATTACTGGGACTGAGCACTCTATGCTAGATCTGCATTCTGTTGGGCTCAAAGCAAGCTAAATCTTAACAGTTGTGAAATAAGCAAAAGCAAGCCAGTGAAGAAATTTCATATTAGTGATATTAAGTTTGACTATAAGTCCCTCAAACACCTGGGTGCTGCAATTGTTCCAGGAAGTTGAAGCTGTTAAGAGGAGTACTTCCCACTGAAACTTTTTCTGAAGGGGGGGGGGGGGAACCCCACACAAAATCAAACCCAAAATTGGACCAAGCAAGATTGGGAAATGATAAAACAAAAAACCCCAAAAGCAGTCCATAAAAACTACATGAAATATTGTGAGACAAAAATTGATACCTTTGGCTTGAAGGCAACCAGTTTCAGCTTTCCAACAACAACAAAACCAGAATGATATCTATAGGATAAATTCACTCTGATTTCCTTTTTGCTCAGAATAATTCATTTCCACATCATTATCTTCAATCTAGATAGTAGATCCATCACCCTCAGCATAGCTTCTCCTATGTTATGCAACAACCTCCTGGGTCTGAGGATTTTCATGTTGTTTGGAATAGTTGAATATTTCTGTAGATTAAAAATTCTCACATTTTGTTACTTTATTTGTGGTTTTGAATTCTATTTAAAAACATGCTTATTTTTTCCTGGGGACAGTAACAACAAGAAGGAGGAAAATGGCAGAATGGAAATATAACTTCTGCTTATGAGTCTGAAATTAGTGAACATGCTGGACAGAAAAAAGCAGCCAGTGAGAATGCACGTTCAGTTTTGAGGGTAATGTACTAAAAAATAGAAAACAAAATATCAATGAAAAAACTGCAAACCTTGTTTTGTTTGTTTGCTAGGTCCTAATGCAGTAAATATCTGTATTGCATTTAAAGAGAAACAAAACGGAATAGAAGGATAACACCCAGAAACACTAGACAAGTGAATGATGCACAGTCCAACAAACAATCTAAATTTGAGCAGTATTATTCTAGCACATGCCCTGGAGATCACTTTCAATGTATAAGAAGAGTTTATAGCAGGCTAAAAAAAGTGAAGAGCTTCCCATGAATTTGACACTGTTGCATAATTCTCTTTTTTATGCTATTTCTTTAAAAAGCAGAAGGTAAGACATTCCAGTGAGAAATTAATATTTCTAGACTGGTGAAGATGAGGAAGTAAATTCAAAAAGAATAAACTGCAGTAATATCAAATTAACATTGCATCACTGAAAAGAAAAAGTAGGAAATTGTTTTTTCTCATTTGTATGAGACAGGTGGGGGCTATATCTTTAGGCATGGCATTTAATCATTTTCAACAAATAGATCAGGCTTTATTTTTTTTTTTTTTTTTTGGTCAGTGACACATTCCTGCCCTACTTGTATGCTAGAAAATGTGTGGGAAGAGAGCAGAGAAGATATCTTAGTATAGTACTGACACACAGCAGCTCTATTTGAGCAACTGCTTCAGGATATGCCTCAAGCAACTTCCACATGTTAAATACTCATACGAGAGGAAAAGTAGTTTTTCCAGCCTGAAAGGTTTATCAAATTCTGAGCTATGGTTGCTCCAAAGACTGACTCAGCAAAGCAGACATCAGGTAAACATTTTCAGGAGCAGATTAATTGTCTCTTAGACTTAGGAAAAGCCAGGATATCCTGGTTTACAGCATACAGACAGCCACACAACAAAAGTGTGTTATTCCAGATAACAGATTGCATGGAAATGTATGCGTGATCATAAGTGTGCAGTGAAAGAGGAAGTGAACTTCATTTCTTTCCTGGGTGAAGATAATATCTCCTAATAAAATTCTGAAGAGGAAAAGGCAGCAAATTTAGAATTTACATAAACTAAAATATATGTTAAATTAGATTCAAGAACAGCATGTGAAATTTGGTACCAAGTATGATAAATTTAACCAAAGATCCCCTGAAGAAATGAAAGCAAATTGTTTTCCTACAGGAAAAAGAAAGTTGTCCTGAAGGCTAAGACTATGTAAGAGTGCAAATGGGTTATCAAATTAATACAGTCCAATCCTCTTAATGGTGGTATCTCCACAGATAGCTTATTGTCTTCATTGCCCTACTTTAGAAAAGTGATTTTTAAAATCAAAGCTGTCTCCCTGCCAAAAAAAAAAAAGTTTACTGAAAGCTTATCTTTCGACATCTATATCCTGTTCCTGAGAATTGGTGTGTTTTACTATTTCAGCTCAGGGTGAAATATATAGACTACCTTTTCCTTTAAGATGCAGCTAATTACATTAATACTTTGAAGAACATTTGTATTATGCTGTCCGCAATAAAAAAAAAACACTTAAGTTGCCATTTTCTTCAATTGAACTGGTTACTCCTACCTCAAACTTAATTTTATAGTATATAAAAATAATCTAAGGTCACTCAATAAAGCACCTATGTTGATTTAGCCAGTTGAATAAACCAAGAACATTCCATTTCAATTCAAAACCAAAAATGTTTATTAAGTATTTTTCCTCTCAAAGAGCTATGTAAATTTGCAAACTACTCTATGCACATACTTTATTTTAGCTCTCATTATAATGCATGTCATCTCAAGAACGTGCAGCCATTGAACAGCATATGGTTGTAAGGAGAATTACCATAGTTATGTTGGTAAGAAAATGCAAATACAGTGAAATAAAATAATTTTATGATTTAGTCTTCTGAGTGAGCATATTCAGTATGAAACAGGTATCACCTATATACTTTCCCTGGCCTGTTCAGACTAACCTGCAGCTAGTAAAAATGCTAAACCTTTTGTTCTTACAGTCTTCTGGGCATACAAAGCATTACAGCAATGACTGAAAAGCCATGATAATATGTATTCAAAAAGTATTTAAGTAAGCAGATCGTAAATAACAGATAACCTCACTACTGTGGAAAAGGACCCAGAGTAATAATGAATACTATTACTTGTGACATGACTTCTAACCTTATCTGAAGGACAAGCATTCTACCCCACCAATTCCCACTGGAAAAGCAGTGGCTAAATAGAAACTCAGAATCAATATTGATCTGTACTGAACATCAGTACCAGTTTCTGTAACAAAGTTGTCTTTGCATGTTTCTCTTCCCCTTCCACACATCAACTTATGAAATCCTTGAGGAGTTTGCAATACCTGACTTGATCATTTCTTTGAGCATTACAGTTGTAGGGTACAGGGGAATGACAATTATCAGAGAATATATTGCCCAGAAAGGACTAGTCATTAAAACAAGCAAAAAAAAAGAGACAATATAGGTGACACACCATATACACAAACATTTTTTTTTTTTTCAGTGTGTCTAATGTATCTTAACATGTTCCTGAACTACAGAAGACAGCTTTAGTAAAACCCCAACTAAACAGTGTCAAGAGCATCTTGGGCTGCATTAGCAAAAGTGTAGCCACCAGGTCTATGAAAGTGATCCTTCCCCTCTTTTAAGCACTTGTGAAGCCACATCTGAAGTACTGTGACCAGTTTTGGGCCCTCTGGCAAGATGACAGGCATAGAAACAGACTGGAATGAGTGCAGCGAAGGGCCACCCACATGGGTGGGCCTGGAGAACATGATATATAAGGAGAGGTTGAGGAATCTGCGTTAGTTCAGTGTTATGAAGACAAGGCTCAGGGAAGATGATCTTGTCATCTCCCTCTTCTCTACACTGTCCCATGAGATAGCTGAAGCCAGACTCTTCTCAGAGGTACACAGGAGCAGAATGAGAGGTAAAGAACAAGTTCACAACCAGGGTAAGTCCAATCGGCTAGTTGGTAAGTGTTTTTTCTCAATGAAGGAGGTCAAATGCTGGAGTGGGTACACAGAGAGCTTGGGGAATTACTACCTTTAGAGGTATTCAAACCTTGTCTAGATAAGGCCTGAGCGCTGATCCTTTGATCAAGTAATTTCTGGTGATTCTTATGTAACAGATTAATTTCCCTTTGATCCAGACTTCATGAAAATAAAGTCTGCAACGGGATCTGCATTTAAATTTTGCCTCCCTAGAGCAACATAATGAAAGCTCCACTCTTGAGGTGAAAAAATTCTTCATTCCCCAAGTATTCTTTTACAACCATCTTTTTATTGTTTCAAATGACAAAGAGAAAATACGCCCATAGAAAATGTCTGATTTAACTAGATTCTCCCTGTTAACACAGATTTATACAGTCCTTTCATTTTTAAGGTGTCCTGGGTTCTATTAGGTTTTGATGTGATTTAGAAATCCAGATTACCGAAGAAACCGTGTGCCAGTGTGGGGGATAATTAGTAAATATTTGATTCCTGTTGCAGTTTCATATGCAGAGAATGAATTTGGCAATCATTGTTCCTAGTTAAAATCTACTCTATTGGGAGGAAAAAACATTAAGCCACCTGTCCTTTGGGTATCTTACAAATTAAATCCAGTAGAAAATTTGCACATGTCTGACTGCACATCCAAGGGTGTATATCAGAAAGAAAGAAAACATGAACATGTGTAGGTAATGCAGATGTTCTAGAAGATAGCCACTTCAGTATTGGAATCATAGAATCTTCTACATTGCAAGGCGCCTTTAGGATCGAGTCCAACCATAACTTAACACTGCCACAAACACCACTAAACCATGTCCCTAAGTGCCACATCTACATGTCTTTTAAATACTTCCAGGGATGGAGGTTCCACCACTTCCCTGGGCAGCCTGCTCCAATGCTTGATAACCCTGGGAAGAAATTTTTCCTAATATCCAATCTAAAACGCCCCTGGCGTAACTGGAGGCCATTTCCACTTGCCCTATCGCCTGTTACTTTGGAAAAGAGATCGACCCCAACCTCTCTACAACCTCCTTACAGGCAGATGTAGAGACTGATAAGGTCTCCCCTCAGCCTCCTTTTCTCCAGGCTAAACAATCCCAGTTCCCTCAGCCGCTCTACGTAAGACTTGTGCTCCAGACCCCTCACCAGCTTTGTTGACCTTCTCTGGACACACTCCATACTAACTGTAAGTGTATTGAAGTAAAAACAGTACAGAACAGGAAGGGGGATAAAGATATCTATTTTGATCTACTTACATACAATTACAATCAAGTGATTTTGCATCAGATGGAAAACATTCTGTTAAGGATTTTTAAACTTAGAGTATTCTTAAAACCAGAAACTGAGAATAGTAATCTGAAAATTTACATTCAGGTGGAAATAATGGATTTCTAAAGCTGTTAGGTTACCTTTATACCTAATACACTGTGGACACCTCAATGAGATAACTTCCTGAAATCTGCAGCTTTACTACAATCCTGAGACAGAACAATTCATTTAAAATGTTCTCCATAGATTTAGAATTTTAGAATAAAGGTAAAATTTTCAATGAAGAATAAAATAAAATTCTAAGATCTGAGATTATGTCCAGGTCATCTTTCAAAAACCCAACAGAAAGAGAAGGAAAACACATTAATTTCAATAGGAACCAATAACTTCAAAGTAAGTTTATTAAGACAAAGGGAATGCTAAGGATTTGTTTACACTTCATAAAGCATCTAACGTAATTTGTTTAAAATTTTATAGAGATAAAATTAAAAATTTTGAACTATTTTTAAACACAAATTGTTTATGTAACACCTATGCTAAAAGAACTCATTGCCTTACTTTCTTTTCTTATTATTCTTTATCACAGAGCTCTAGATTTAAGAAAGTGGTACAGCCAAGAGCATCCTGTTATCACCCTCCAGCCTTATATGTTGTTTATAATTTACAATCCTGCTAGCAGTGTGATGGATCCCTGACAAATTTCTTGGACAAAATGGGCAAGTCTTTCTACCTGGGCATGGCAGGCAATACATTTTCACCTTGATGGTCTTCCTTTATGGATCAACTTTGTATGTCCTGCTTAGAAGAATCCTATTTCTCTAACACTTATCAGTAAGATATGAGCATATTGTATCAGTCCAACATTTCTCTGACATTTGAATCAATTTATCATTTAAAAAAAGAGAAATCTGCACCAGATACAATCTGAAGTTAACACAATGATAGCAAAAGTTGTGAAGAAGAATATGTTTAAAACAAATGTGGATGAAAACACATCCAGTTTGTTGCTCTTTTCTTCTGAACTTAATTTATGAAGGCTGGATTTACTTACTTTTTGGGGGTTTTTTTGTTTGTTTGTTTTGTTTTGTTATTTTAAATAATAAAAACCTTCACCTTTCCTCTACTTGAAAAAGATCACAGAAGGCCCAAAACAAAAATAGAGTAAAAATCCCCTTGAACACTGGTGACAGTTTCCTGAAAAGGCTATAACATTTCAATGTAGAAATAGGATAAGCACAGCCTGCAAACAAATGGTTTGAGAGCTACCTCAGTAATGTTGGTTCCAACACAGTTTTAGAAAACAAAGTGAAAGAGGCCAGAGACTGCTGAAGCAGAACTTGTGCTTGTTGAAAACAGAAAGCCAAGCAAGTACCTGAACAATACACTGCCATGCTAGATGCGAATTTGAACACTCAAGAAGGAGAAATGTACAGAAAGTTTATAAGGTCATTGCTACATGATTGTTGTAAACTACAAGAGGCTGAATACTACTGATGCGAGACAAAAAGGTTACAAACAGCTGGCCCAAGGCTAAAAATGAAAAAGTAATAGCTCAAAGGCTAACCCGGTGCAGGACAGAAGGTTACTACTGTAAATCAAAAGCAGGTCTCTCTAGAAAAGGAAAGGGGAGTGCTAATGAAAGAAATGTGAAGCCTGAGCACTAAGTATGAAATGCAGACTGATTCAGACTTTTGTGGTAACCTGATTTAATATCATTCTGAACATACTTCTGTTTAAAACTGATGCAAATGATTCCAGAATCAAGCCCCCAGGACAAACAGATAACACATCTTGAAAGAGCTGGAGGGTTAGAAAATATGGAAGTCTTGTCTCAAAGGAGGCAAGTAAAAATAAGCATTTTTCCCTAAGGAGGAGTTTCATATTTTTTCCAGGAACCTCAAATATCAGTAACAGTAAGTTGAACAGTACCAGAGAAACAGTGAAGTTATTAATTCTTTACAATGCATTAGCCTGATTAAAATGATGACTTAGGCATGAATTCTCCATTCTGGCAGACTGATTTTGAAGCAGAGGTCAAAGAGTTGGGCAAGAGATACATACAGGATGAGATAGTTTTAATTGGAAGCATCAGCAAGCATTGTCATGGGGAGGGGCCGGAGGGTGAGGAAAAAAAAAAAAAAAAAAAGAAAAAGCCTATCAAGGCTGTTCTGGTTCTAGCCCTACTATTGTGGATTCATCATTGTATGGCTACTGGAACTCACTGACTGCTTTATTAATAAAGTTATATTCCTCTTGGAAAACATAGTTTTACATTGTGCAAAATTTAAGAACAAAAGGGGCCACAAGTCTGGATGCTATAGGCCCTAAGATAACCCCAATTACTCCTATATAAAAAGTCTAACAGTTCAGGCTATGCTAAAGAATTTGGTATGTACTTACTCAGATAAATTAATAGATGAAAAAGGGCAATATAGTTTAAGCAATTCAGGTGTCTTCCTCTCCCTTGCTAACAAATACTTCCTTGAGTTACAGGCTCTCTAACCAATGACTAGAAAAATAAAATCAAATGATATATTGTTGCCACCTAAATTTTGAGAACAAATATTTAAACAAGGATAATGTGTGATGAATCTCCTATTTAATGTAGATAATAGTTTGATACATATAACAGAGGTAAAAAGAGGTATTTTACATGCTTGCCCTCAGCAAAATTATAATCCTTTCTCCTCTTAGGACCTACAATAAAATATATAGGAAAGATCCACTAATGAAGAAGACTACATGACTACATTTAATATTTTTATTCTTTTTGTGCACTTAAATCAAGCTCTCTTCCAAGTCATTGTGTGTGCTATAATATTCACAGCAGCGTTAAATTGTCATGTAAGTGGCATTCTGAATATATACAGATGTTCAGGCACGAAGTACTTTTATCAGTAACTCTGGAATTCATTGTTTCCTAGAGGCTTTGATATATCTCATGGCATGACAGACTGTCAAGGTTCCCTGCATCAGCTGAACTGTGGAAATTGCATATGATGTCTTAGACTGAGGCAAGCACAAGGTATTGCATCTTAGCTTAATCCTCTTTCATCAAAAGCTGTACCAAGTCACGCAGAAATATCCAGAAGATCATCAACAATTATTCGTTAAATACAATAGGCCGTTGCTGCAGAAATATCCAGATCATCAACAGTTATTCGTTAAATACAATAGGCCGTTGCAGAAAAATATACAAAAGAACAGTTTGTGTCAACTGTATTAGGCTACTGCATACTTAAGATCTTTAGGCTGGTAAAAACAAAACTGTATCATTGTTGCATAGTCTATGCCACATCAGACAGGCTGTAAAAAACAGCATAATGATGCCATAACCCGATGCTCACAACAGGGTGATGCTACAGGTCTAGCAGCTGTTGGCTGCTACAACTGCTATATCTTGACCAGTTTTTTTGACTTCTACTGGATAGTCCAATCAACATAACATCTTTCATAGCATCAACTCCTTCCATATCCTCACAGACATCAGTGAGCAGCGTGGGCAGGGGCTGTGGTGATGAAGCCTTGGGCACCAGAGTGGGTGGCAGTGGAGCTGGTGGGGCAACATGATGCCCTCACTCCCTGAGAAGACTCCATACTGCAATTCCCATTTAGGCAAACCAGGCGGGACTAGGGTTAGTAACCAGTGCCGGCCACAACTCACCATCACCACATGCTGCTGCATCCCTTGCATTCCCTACCTGGGAAGTCAAATCAGCAAGGAAATATCCAGATCAGGAAAACTGCGTGCAGGTATGACTGCAAGATAAGTCAGGCTCTTGCCTGTGGTCTATAAATGTAATTCTCAAGACAATGTGTGCAGGCCCCAGACAAGACTTCTCAGAACTCTCTCACTTTAGCTGTTTTTCACAGAAGTCTGATCCAAGGTTACACAGCATCGTAGAAGAGATGACCTTGAACAGAAGCAGCCTGATCCATAGGAGTAGGGAGAAGAAGATGCAGATCCAGATATTGAACTCAAGACCTTCATATAAACTATCCCCACTAGACTGCTCGCAACTTGTTAGCGGGGCAGTTGGCTTGGAGTATTTCTTGACTGCTGGTACATCAGCATCACAGCTTAGAATGCTTTTAGGTTAAACACCTCCGATTCTTATGCAAATTTACATTGCTGTAGGTGATATCTTCCACCTCTACATAATCTCTATATCAGTTGTTACTGTGGAAGGTTTAGAAAGGAATCCAAAAGTAATTTCTGCCTGCTAGGGAAAAATAATGCTCCATCTGTCGAAATTTCTTCTACCATTCTTTGTAAATGGTTCATATGGACAACTGGGGTTTCCTTCCTTAATTTGAATACATAACTGAATATTTGGATTGCAGAAAAATAGACTGCACAAACAGACCATTTTTGGTCTTGGAACAGAATTACCAGTACCAGAGACATACATAGTATCATATGAAAACTAAATAAATCGTTAAAAAGTTTTTCATGTGTCAGCTGTGAGCTAGTGACCGACATTGTAAATTCTGATTCAGTTTCCAAACACATAAAACAGATCAGGATAAGCCAGCACTGACAAAACATGAACAAAACTTTCCAATTCCGAGAATCCAATATCATGTATATTCATGCTAGAACTCAAACATTATCTGAACTACACTATATTATTCATGTAAATTTCCCCAGGACACACACTTCTGCTATGTGGTATTAGACACTTAATACAATAAAGCTTCTCTTTATTATTCCACCTAACATCTGCATAATCATAGGTTCTCAGCTCACAAAGGTAGCCTAGCAGTTAGCAATTCGAAAGTACCAAAGCATCCTACCTAGGCTATTAGTATTGTTGTACAACACAGGTTGTGGCGTCAAGTTGCAGAATGGGCCAGATTCACAAGCCCCCTCCAGTTGCTTTCCGCTGGTTTGGTAATGGAAAGCAGCTGTAAACCCACTTTAGCTGAACATTTAAGATGGGTCTATGGTTATTTTGCACTGTCTGAGAAGCACAAAGCAGCTGGAGCCTACTAACAAATCTGGCTTTATATTTATGTATTCTGGTAGTGAGGGATTAATTTTCAGACCATATGCAATCGCTTACTGGTAAGAAAGGTTTTTATACTTTCCACATAGATATTATGCAATATAACATTTTAAGAGGGTGTATTAGTACAAGCTGTGAGTAATTCAAATCAGACACACGCAGTGTTATAAAGTCAAATACTTTCCTTTTCTAATTTAAAATTGTTTTCTCATAGAATATATAATATTTTACCCTTGAAGGGTTTTCTTTCTTTCATTTGTGGAAAGACCAGATGGGTCTCACAGGTCATTCACAGTTATGAGAGAAACAACAACAAAAAAATCCCTTTTCAGAGGTGAGATCTTGTATTCTTTACTGGAAAACAAATTATTTGCTTGGATGAAAACCTTTTGTATTCCAGTGTAATTGCTAATATCTGTGGGGTGTCCAGGAAAATGAGATGCTTTGTATCAAAGAGTTGTAACTTATCCCTGTGCATAAAATCTAAATAAATAAATTGGAGCAGACCTCAGGGTGTCATGCAGGGAGGAAATACAAGGAATACAGCTGTGAAATCAGTGGAAAACCTCAAGTGATAACAAGTGGACAAGATAAAATTATTTCACAGTGGGACTGGGGTGATCTGACTATATATTTTTTTTGTTATTGTTGTTAAAAGAAAGATGGGAAGAGAGGTTTTCTCTGGACATTGTATTTTATAAAGAGTCTTAAACTACTTCCTGCTGTTGCAGTAAAAATAGCTGGTATTGGAACAGTCAATCAAGGATGGATTATTTTTCTCAGGCTATAAAGATTATTTTTCTTTATTAGTTTTCTAAAATTAAAAATTTGATAAGTTATTTTACATACACCAGAAGACAGTACGAGCAAAGAATTACAGTCTCATCAAGAACATCCTAAATGAAGCATTTGATTAAAGGGTGAATTCCTCCCCCTGCCCCCCCCCCCCCCCCCCCAAGTCTGATGAAGCCATCAGTGGCCACAGTGAAAACATGGCTAAAAGCAGAGCATTTACAAATAGGACTGATGTACATATTGTTTCAGGAATATTAACAGAGCGCAGCAAGACTTTTGTCTGTGAGAACTAAATAGTTTATAGTTTCTTCCAGCAGAATATGTAAAGCATGTGATCAATCAAGCTACCGTAATCAATTAATATTACAGAAAAACAGGTCCCACTTAATGGACCTCTGTTGCCACTGACTTCAGTGCTTTCACCTATGCGAAACGTATTTTCTTCAGAGAATGAAGGTGCATATGAACATTCCCATTGGCATAAGACTTGGGAACATGTATTGATTTCGGCTTTGTCCAAAGCCTGTGCAACAGACTTCTGCAGATCAGAGAGCTCAGGGCAACGGAAACCTAACTTTCAGGATCACATCACACAAGGTCTGCATCTACTTTGGAAGGATATGAATGGTGCCACTGAAGTATCTACTTCAGCCCGTCTGCTATAAACGAAACCTACCAGCTCACAGGTAAGTATCTACATTCCAGATAAGTGCATTGATCAGGTGAAGCCCACACATGGTGCGATTCTCAGAGATGGGGCATAGGAAAATGTAACAGAGACAGAAAATTACTTTCTCAAGAAATGATCAGTGACTATAAGGAGACATGAGGAAAGACACAGACAAGCTGAGCTTCAAGACTAACACCGACAGCAAAAATAGTGAAAAGTTGAATGTGACAGATGTTGGACAGATGAGCAAGAAAGGAGTAATTATCTTTTGAATGTAGAAAAGAAAAATAAATCTCACAAGAATTTTCACCCAACTTTTGACAAAGTTGAGAAGGCAGGAAAGGAGATAATTTAGCCTCAAGTATGTATATAAAGCAATGCATAGGATTCTTCAGGGATTCAATAGGTCATGGTGTTCTGCAGGGATTTTGTCTTTTCTTCCCACTTGTTCTCACATAGTTCCCAGGGATTACTACAAATTAAACTCAGGCTAGCGATGTCAAGCATGAATTACTATCTCCTGCCTTTCAGTAAGCTCATTTAAATTCACTACTATTCTTACCACAGCATCAAAACTTCCATTTTTGTCCCAGAAAAAACAAACTTATATCTGGTAATACTGTAGTCAGAAACTTCACAGCCACTTACAAAGTGCTCTTCACATTCAATGCCACTGTACACATTTAAAAACAGTCTGGAGGTTCACTGCTACTTAGTTTTTCTTTTTTTTTTTTAAACAAAGTGAAATTCATACGTCCTAAGAGATCTGCATAAGTATTTTTTATTCTTGCAAGTCTATAAAATAAGTCCTAATTTGGATACGACAATTATGTTGAGCTTCACTGGCAGATTTCACCAGTTAGGTATTCAAAATATTCAATACGACTAAGTAAGGCAACATGCCATGATTAATCCAGTGAAGGTCTGGTCTTGACTAAGAGACAAGCATGTATTTATTCCCTTACAGCATACTGAAGAGATAACTTTTAATGTTTAGAAACACAAATACCCTGCTTGCTGAATTTGAGAGATTACAAGATAGGGTAAAGATGACTTTATTAATTTCCTCCAATAAGCATTTTTCCCTTCAATTCTCTCATCTTCAAAATGCCACTGCTACAAATATACTTTGGTTGCTGCAGTGATACTTGTATAAAACTTTCCACTTACATTTCACTCAACATTTTCCAAAAGAAACTAGCTGTCTATGGATTAGTTCCAAAGCCCATTGATGTCAGAAAGTCTTCTGTGGGTTTTGCCTCAGGACTTAAGTGCATGGAAAAGCTCATGACAGTATCTGTCAAGAGTAATTTGAAAGAAAGATTAATATTTGTAGGCCAGAAGCAACAACTGAGAACCAGTACTTTGACCTCCTTCTATTGAACCTCACTCAGACATGTCTGCATCAAACCTGTAACCTTGTGGTTAAAATTATACCATACCTTTTGGAAGCTATCCAACTGTCTTGTAAAGTTTGCACAATATGAAGAGTGCAAGACCTCACTTGATAAATGACTCCAATCATTAATTGCTCTTGCTGTTAACTGCTTAAAAAAATAAAAAGTGCACATTGCACTTTATTTTCCATTTAAATTTGTCTAGCTTCAGTACTGGAAATTAATCTAGCAGAAAAAAAAGCATTTACTAAACAGCCCTCTATCATCAAAAATGTTCTTCCTGTGTAGGTACTTGCAGAACACAATCACAGAATGGTCAGGGTTGGAAGGGACCTCGGGAGATCATCTAGTCCAACCCCCCTGTCAGAGCAGGGTCACTTACAGCAGGTTGCACAGGATGGCATTCAGGCAGGTTTTGAATGTCTCTGGAGTCAAGACTCCACCACCTCTCTGGGCAGCCTGTTCCAGTGCTCTGCCACCCTCAAAGTAAAGAAGTCCCTCCTCACGTTTAGATGGAACTTCCCATGTTCAAGTTTGTGCCTGTTACCTCTTGTTCTATCACTGGGCACCACTGAAAAAAGACTGGTCCCGTCCTCCCAGCACCCTGCCTCTAAGTATTTATAAGCACTGATAAGAGTGCCCCTCAGTCTTCTTTTCTCTAGACTAAAGGGACCCAAGTCCCTCAGCCTTTCCTCATAAGGGAGATGCTCCAATCCCCTAATCATCTTCGTAGCCCTTTGCTGGACTCTCTCCAGCAGTCCCCTGTCCTTTTTGAACTGGGGACCCCAGAACTGGACACAATACTTCAGATGCGGCCTCAAGTTACATTTTACCTTCCTCTGCAATGAGTTAAATATATTGCAGTGGAAAGAGGATGTCCTTGTTACAGAGGCAGAATGAAAGCAGTTTGCACAAATAATGTGCATCAGAACAGCTGGAAGGCTTATTAGCTTATCCTTACTTCTCAAGACAGCACACAAGCTCCTCTGAACAAACCCAGGATCACATGCAGTCACACAAAAGGGAATACTAACAGCAACTGTTGTAATTTTTTTCAAGTTAAGTGGCTATGCACTACAAGGAGTAAAACCACAGAAACTAAAGGTATTGAGGCCTTACACTTTGACTACATTCAAGACAGAAAAAATCAACACAATATCCATATACACATATATGTGTATAAGGGTACATATATACACATGCATATTTATCTCCATATATATAAAATATAATTTTGTTTTCATTACTAAGATCAAAATCAAAAGTAGAGCAGGTTGAAAAATCCTTTGTGTCAACATTTCAACACTAAAGTGATTTTTAAACGTGAAGGAAAGCAAAAGTCAGTTTCAATATAGTATCCTGTGTCACAAACAGCTTCCTTGGTTCTATAATAGTATTAACACACATTGAAGTGGCAATTGCAATACAATGTCATAGTATTTACCATTTTATAAGAAGATTTTTTTTTTTTAGAAAGCTAGACTTTGGAAATGTGGCGTCATCACTTAGGATATTTTTATCTCTAGACATTAACATTACCCTTGAAGCAATGCATATATTACATGACAAAGAATAAAAAATATTTTTGGACTAAGAACATAATTATAGTTAAATTTGATTCCTTAGGACAAGGGGATAAAGTGAGTTTTTCTAAGAAACAAATATTCACTCTTATTTTACCAGTCCAACACTATTTCCGATATGATTATATTCCAAGAATAAGTAGCATAGAATAATCTAGCTATAAGCATTATCTTTATTTTGGTGCTATTAAAAAAGAAAAAGATGCTAATTGCCTTTTTAACATCAATGGTAACAGCAGCTATGGTGAAATATGCTATATTTCAACACAATTCTTGTTTCATTTTTGTTAATATAAACATACCATAATAAACACTTACAAAACAAATAGTTATCATCCAAGCCTCTTTGCAGGATGCACAAACATTCATGTCTATTAATATTACTAGCCACAAAAAAAAAAAAATATCTGTGTTTTGAAAGAAAACCAGCCATTTAATCACAAACCAGCTAACAGGGTGTTACTGGAGTAATTTACCCAATTGATTTATGAAGGTATTGCAGAATATTTATTATTTAGCTAAAGAATGTAAGAGATATTAAAGTTAAATTTTAGGACATGAATGCTCTTTGTAATCTTTTTCATAAATTTTGATAAATGAGTAGTTAGATTTACTGTTATAACATGCCTGTTTTGGGGTGTTCATTTGTTTGGGAGGGGGGTGTGTGTGGTGTGTGTTCATTTTTATTTTGTGTCAAGTAAACATGAAGCATTATTAAATGTTGGCTAAAGTACTTCCTGATTAGGCCTTTTCCTTTCTTATAAGCAGAAAAAAGTTTAGAAGGAAGAGTAAATTATTTAGTTGAATGGGCGCTGCAGACTAGGAAGCCATCTCAATCAATTATCCGAGATGCTTTAAAAATGGACTTTAACCAATGTGTATGTTTGCTGTACTAGCAAAGTTGATACATGTTTCCTGTGTAAAGCTTGCTGGATTTTTCCTGACTAGTTGTATGGGACAACATCTCCAGGATACAGACAGAAGGGTATCTATGTATTGATTAATGTTAGAAAAGATATTTGAGGCAAGAGGAACCCTTAACCAACCTGCAGCTCTTTATTTAATTCCTTGTACACAGATTTTAAGTATCTTGAACAAACCAGATATGAAAATGTATATCACATCTTCAATGTTATTTGACTGTGAATTTAACTGCCAAAATTAATTGAAATGGCATTTCTATGTAAGCAATATATCAAAATGTTGAACCTACTTATAATGAAAGCATCATCAAGTTACAAGTCAATTGTTTTAAATAAATGTTTTTGAGATAATTTAAAAATAATCTAATTGCTTACTACTCACTATTTTCACATTTCATAGACATAAAAGTAATTGACCAACAGTTCAATGTTATGCTTTAGTAGACTTTTACAAGTCCTGAATACTTGAGCTGTTTTAACACGAGTTATTGTAAATACAAATATTATTTCAAAATGAGTATGCTGTGAAAGTCCTTTTAGACACAGTAGCAGTATGGACTTGCAGTTCATTAATCCATAAGCAAGGATGATATGAATTTAAAGCCACTGCTGAAATTCTCTTAGCTGAATAGATGTGGTATAGATTTTTATTTTATTTAATTTTTAATTATTTTTATTTAGAAAGGAAAATTACTTGTTTGAGAAAGGCAAAAGCTCCCCTTAGTATTTCGGGCATGGAGGATTGTTTTTATTACTTATGATCTCCTCCCTTGCCCTGCTTCATACAAATGAGAGTTTTGGGCACCTCCATTACAGAAACAGATAATTATCTAGGTTTTACGGTCTGAATATAATAAGGTCACTGTCACCTTGGATCCAGTTTGCTCAGGGTGAAATACAGCTTTGGGCAAAATTCCAGAAGAAAGCCAAAGCATCAGCTAACTTCTGTCTAAAAGTTCTCATGTGGACATAATTATGCATATAAATAATAACAACTCTGTGCAGATATGAAATACAGAGGTACACTTCATTTATAACTGCTCAAGAGATGCACAACTTAGTTATATTGCTACGATCATCTTCCCTGTAATATCGTTTGGTTTTAGTATTGCAAAGCATGGCCAAAGGTATGACAGGAAAACTGTAAGTTTCTTGTCTTCCTTTGTAGTGATTCTGTACATCTTTCATTCATACACTTTCCTTTAGTTGAAGAGGACCAAGTTAGAGATCAATTAAGTAAACTGAATACCAACAAGTCCATGTGGCCTGATGGGATGCACCACGAGTGCTGAGGGAGCTGGAAGTCATTGCTGGGCTGCTCTACATCTTTGAAAGGGCCTGGAGAACAGGTGAGGTGCCTGAAGACTGGAGGAAAGCCAATGTCACTGCAGTCTTCAAAAAGGGCAAGAAGGAAGACCCAGGAAACTACAGACCCATCAGTCTCCCCTCCATCCCTGGAAAGATGATTGAAGACCTCATTCTGCGCATCATCTCCAAGCATCCAGAGGAAAAGAAGGTTATCAGAAGTAGTCAATATGGATTCACCAAGAAGACATCATATCTGACTAATCTGATAGCCTTCTATGATGGCATGACTGGATGGATAGATGAGGGGAGGACAGCAGATGTCTACCTTGACTTGTCTACCCTGCTCTGACAGGGAGGTTGGACTAGATGATCTCCAGAGGTCCCTTCCAACCCTGACCATTCTGTGATTCTGTGACTTCAGCAAGGCTTTCGACACTGTCTCCCACATCATCCTCACAGGCAAGCTTAGGAAGTGTGGGTTAGATGAATAGACAGTGAGGTGGATTGAACAGTGGTTGACAGACAGAGCTCAGAGGGTTGTGATTAGTGGCACAGAATCTAGTTGGAGGTCAGTAACAAGTGGTGTTCCCCAGAGGTCAGTACTGGGTCTGGTCCTGTTCAATATATTCATCAATGATCTGGATGAAGGGATAGAGTGTAACAGCAGCAAGTTTGCTGATGACACAAAACTGGGAGGAGTGGCTGACATGCCAGAAGGCTGTGCCACCATTCAGCGTGACCTGGACAGGCTGGAGAGTTGGGCAGAAAGAAACCTTATGAAATTCAACAAGACCAAGTGTAGGGTACTACATATGGGGAGGAATAACCCCATGCATCAGTACAGGTTGGGGGCTGACCTGCTGGAGAGCAGCTCTGTGGAAAGGGACCTGGGAGTCCTGGTGGACAACAGGATGACCATGAGCCAGCAATGTACCCCGGTGGCCAAGAAGGCCAATGGCATCCTGGGGTGCATCAAGAAGAGTGTGGCCAGCAGGTGGAGGGAGGTCATCCTCCCCCTCTACTCCGCCCTGGTGAGGCCACATCTGGAGTACTGTGTCCAGTTCTGGGGTCCCCAGTTCAAAAAGGACAAGAAACTGCTGGAGAGGGTCCAGCAAGGGGCAACAAAGATGATTAGGGGACTGGAGCATCTCTCTCATGAGGAAAGGCTGAGGGACTTGGGTCTTTTTAGTCTGGAGAAAAGAAGACTGAGGGGCACTCTTATCAATGCTTATAAATACTTAGAGGCAGGGTGCTGGGAGGACGGGACCAGTCTTTTTTTCAGTGGTGCCCAGCGACAGAACAAGAGGTAACAGGCACAAACTTGAACATGGGAAGTTCCATCTAAATGTGAGGAGGGACTTCTTTACTTTGAGGGTGGCAGAGCACTGGAACAGGCTGCCCAGAGAGGTGGTGGAGTCTTGACTCCAGAGACATTCAAAACCTGCCTGAATGCCACCCTGTGCAACCTGCTGTAGGTGACCCTGCTCTGACAGGGGGGTTGGACTAGATGATCTCCCGAGGTCCCTTCCAACCCTGACCATTTTGTGATTCTGTGATCTTTCAGGATTAGATACTACAAATTTGGCTATCTACCTGAATGAAAGAAACCCAGATTGTGAGAAGAACTGGCAGATTGACTGTCAGCTGTTTGGAAAGAAGTCTCTTTTCTTCCTGTTATTTGTGTTACCTAATATACTTTAGTCTAACAATTTCATCAACAACTCCCTTCCTCTTTCTAGAGGTGTGAATTTGGGAGAAACAATACCCCTTTAGTAAGTTACATTTCTGCATAGATTTTACTGTATTACAGCTCCAAATTCTCCTGCTTTTGGATATTGATTCTTAGACTGTTTGTTGGTATAAGAATTCACAGATGGTCAACAAAACTTCTTTACTACACTAAGCTGAAAAGTTTAGTTTGCATTTGGTTTGCTACTAACAGGTATGTGCCTGTGATGTGTCATCGATCAGACCTTCCACATACCACCGAACCGCTATAGAGCATTATGGGGGCACGTAATCTCTCCAAGAAACACACCCATAAGTTCAATGGAATTATTTAGACAAAAATACCCATTGGCTCTAATTGCCTTTTAAGATGCAGTCTGTATCCCTGCCAGAGACGCTTTGTCATCATGAGGCTAGCACACAGCATAAAAAGATTATCATTGAGGAAAGCATTAAAATCCTGAACATTTTTCTAGAGCAGCATTTTGAACTCTCGACAGATGTCACTAATGTACCTGATATACGGTAACATGCAATTTTACATTTTGTCATTCATATTGACTTTCCATTTGACACTCTCTAATGGATAATCAAGGTCAACTAAAGCATAATCAATTAGTCTGCATTAATTGCTGGCCAGAACTACATTTTTCTTGTGATTTCCAACATATCCATGTACTATACATCTTTCAGTTCTCCCCAGGGCCCCTCTCAAGCATGTCGCTTTCAGAGTAATTATAATGAGTTGGAATGTCTTTGTTCGATGACATTCCAGCAAATTATTCTCCAGGAGCACCAAACAGAAGGTAAATTTTGCTTTAAAATATTCCATGCTTCTATCAAAAATATCATTTGCTCTTTTAGTGGCATATTGACAGTAATACTATAAAAGATGTCTTGACAATCAGAGTGGCAGGTAGGAAGACAGGCAGAAAACACTACTAAAGCTGGGGAGGGTAGACTATCTCTCTAACCGAATCAGGGCACAGATAAAAAAAATTGCTCCTTCCTGCCTTACAAAGGTGTGCAGAAAGGAAAACCATTTACATTTAAAAAATATAGGATGATCTGGAGTCAGATTGAACCTTTATTGGATAAGCCTGTTTATTATTCATATCTTTTGCTCTTCCATGCCATGCTTCCTCTCTTCCCTTCCCTACCTGCCCTGATTAACTTACTACTACGTTTCTTATCCCCATCATTCCTATTAACTTTGGTAGCATTGTGAGTTTCTTTTTAAGCCCTATGAGAATCACAACTAAACTTCATTTGATCCTGATAAAACAAATTCTTAATCTGAAGTCTTTACAGAGTCAAGAAAGCCTTCTAGTCCTCATTCTGTGTCTTCTGAAAATAGAAGAGAAAACCATCTACACATTTAACTTGCTGCTGTCTTATTTCTTCCAGGACAGACAGACTGAGATACCTTGTCCTGCTGTCATGTTCTATGTATTCTGATCTTTCTCTCGTAACAGTGATGGATATAACCAGAAACCTTGTTATATCATGAGGAGATAGCTTTGTCCTCTGGTATATATTGAATTTTGCCCTCATTTTGGGGTTACCCTCAGAATTCCTGACTAGGCATTTTGTGTCATCGTCCCAATGATTAATGAAAATGCTGAATGAGGTTGACCCCATTTAGCAATCATTAGGATGTGTCAGAGAGATACCACTAGAAACCAACTGCCAGCTGGAGTTTGTCCCATTGATTAGAACTTGTTCAGCCCAATGGTCCATCTAATTTTCCAGCCACCTATTAATCCACTTAAATAGTCCATCTCTCAGCAATTTGGCTGTAAGGATGCAATGCGAATGCATGTCAAGAACTATGCTGAAGTCAAGGTAAACAATATACACTTCTCCCCTTGCCCACACAACAGGTAATCTCATCATAGAAAGCAATTGGTGCAGTCAGCTACAGCTACAATTTGCTTTTGTTGGTAAATATGTGCTGAATGTTCCCAGTCACCTTGTTCTTTGGAAGCCTGGATGTGGCTCTTGTAGGACACTTCTTTGAAGATGAATGTGAGGTTTACCTCAGCAACAAGGAACACCTCCCTTATCATCACCTTTCAAAAATGACCTAGAGCTGCCTTGCAACGCATCAGCCATTTTCTCAACACCCCTGAAGGCATCCCACTGGGCTGCAGGCTAGGCTCAGAGACTTGGAAGACATGGGCATTACATTACCAGAAAAATCCATGGCAGTGACATTAGTATCTCAGCCTTTAAAGTGTTGTCACTATATATACTGCCCCATTGACCAGTAAGACCACAGGTTCCTTAGTCTTTCTTTTGCTGTCAGTTTCCAGGAATGTCTTCATTTTAATGGTGCTCCCTTTTAACTCAGTAAAGCAGTATTGACTTGTGTAGACAGCAGTAAGAACTTGGGAATGACCAGCAGTCACTTTTCTAGAAGCCTCACTCTACAAGTGCAGAAATAACATGCTAACTTGAGACCTCTCAAAGAAAAGAGTGCAACTAATGGCCTCTGAAAGCTTGTCACTCAAAGGTAGTCTAAGACTCTAGTTTAAGGGCTTCATAAAAGTAGAACAATTATTTACGTTGCTGCCATGGAGACACATACTGCTGAGACGCTGATGGCAGATGTCGTGAAGCTAATGAAAATTTTCCATGAAAAGGAATTTATTGGTTCATGTCGATGACTTGGGTCAGAGCATTTTGATTTTGCCACCCAAGGCAGCCATGCAAAGTTTTATGGATATTCACACCGGATCTCCTTTCAACCATACGCTCCAAATGGCTTCTGACAGTGTGTTTGCGTAGGTTGGAGATCCCAACGCAGTGACATCTGTCAGCAGTTATGTCTGCAGGTTAGTCCCTTTCCTTCCACTCCCACCAACAATATATTCCATGCTTACGCTATCTGTATGGAAATGTGTTCACATACAAAAGCATCTAATGCCAGCATGTTTAAACATAGAACACAGTAGGAGCAAGGCAATATAGAAGTTACTTTGTTTGAAACATTGTGGTTTGTCTCCTGTGTGTACTATTGGCAGTGCACTCCCAGGCCAGCAGTACTCTGTGAGGGCAGAGGGTGACAAAGTCTTTGCAGATATTGTCCACTCATCCTTTGTAATATTGAACAAATGCTTCTTAGCTACTTCAAAGTAATATCTTCCAACTGAAAGACTGAGGAAGTTAATTAGCATTTCTTTAGCCGTCCCCTAAACCAGCCACATAAACAGTTTAAAATGCCAGGTTTTACTGAACATACAGTCCCATCTGAGACATCCATCACCTTAACATCTCAAAATTAAGAGCAGCTGTCCTATTCACAGAAAGATAATGTGTAAAATCATGGGACATCTCCAAGCCTCACTAAGAACAAGAGGGGCTATGGCGTTGATCTTTCTAGATTGATGAAAAGAAGGATTTTAATTATTTTGATTGATTTGATCACCATAGCAACAATGACTGTTCAGTGTTTTCTGCTACTCTGAGTCTCTTATTCTGACATATAATATAGATGCACAATACCCTTTAGGGCAAATAAGGTAGGCAACAGATCGGTCAGGATTTCTTTCCAGCTAATACAAAAACCCACAAAGCAAAAGTCAACTGAAACAGAGAGGCAGAGGCACCACCAAAGAGAGAAGAGATACATCCTTCAGCTGATGAAAAGACAGACATCTCTGACAGAAAGTGTTATGCCTTGTTTCTACACAACAGGAAACCCAGAATGACAGCCCAGCCACACACATAGAGCAACTCTGCCAACAGTGGTTTTCTTGCATAAGATAAGCCTTACTTTACTTCCCTACTACATGGCTCTTTACTTCCCATAAGACATTGCAGGAACAGGTACTTCTCAGTGGTGCCCACCTTCCCTCTGCCCACAGCCTGCTGCTCCACTGCAAAAACCACATGAAGGCTTCTTCCAATACCACTCTATACCAGAAGGAAATGTTACTGCACGAGCCAGCCAGCCAAAGCGCTGAGAAAGTGCTGTCATCATAGGGCAGGGAGAAAACAATGATGACACATCTGTCCCCAAGCTGTGACTGTGCAGTGTCCTGCTCTCACTAAGGTCTAGGAAAGAGCTCTTAAACCTTTCATAGACTAAATCACCATTAGGTTCTCACTCATAGTTTGGGTACCTGTGTAGCTGCAATGTCTCTCCCTAGTAGCAGGGGGAAAGGGAACTGCAGGGCTCGGGAGCTCACTCAGTATTAGTGTTCAGAGTCACTTGGACAAAAAGGTGCCATATGAAGCTCCTCTACCAATAATTCCTCTTTAGACAATTTTGCAATCATCTGCTCTGAAAAAAAAAACCAACGTCAACTTTGCGAGTTTACAAGTTACACCTAAAAACATTTACATAGGTCTGTGACATGTTCAATACCTGCCTATATACTTATCCCTTTTAGGCCTGCTGTCTGCAAGTTAACAAAGGTGTTAAAGTTTACACTGTTCCATTGTGCAGTTTAGTGCTGAGAATGCTTATGCAAAGCTTTCTCCAGATCACTTCAACAGAAAAATGGAACAAGTAGAAAACATCTCCACCTGCCTTTGCAGCATTCATTAAAGCTGTTGTTTCACCAGAGCTGTTATTCAAGTTGATGTATAGAATTTGCACTTAAAAGAACCAATGAGGAAAGGAAAGAATTCCATAACAAATAGAATTATGTTTACTTAATATAACAAGAAGGTAAGAAAGCTTTGTGTCTGATTTGTACAAAAGTTACTGCTGTTATGAAACACTGAAACATCAAACATCGTTACATGATAAATCAAAATTCCTTCAATAAATTCACTGCTGATTACTTTAGGGACAAACTAGAACTGCTGCTTAATGTTTCATTTTTAAGAAATTGGTCAAGGAAATGAAGTTGTTGTGCATGCTAGCTGTATTAAGGTTCCTGAGAACACTAAAATGAAGAAGCCATATAGTGAGGTGTTCAAGACTGCATGTTGAAACTTTCAGACATCTTACCCCTGAGAAATAAAGCTACATTTAATAAAATCAGCTCATTTATGGCACCAGGTCATACTGGGTAGAAGACGTTTGCAACCAAGTTCAAAAGATCACGGGAAAATTTGCTGCATTTCCATAGTTCTGGATAAGAGTATGAATACCAGATCCGAACTCCTTATTTTAATGGAGGATGACTGAGGAATTCATAACTTCTAAGGAGCTACTTGCCCATATCTTGAATCAAGCCAATCATTTTGTATTCCATCTGGCAGATATATAAAAAACTTTCTATGAAGTACATTTCCTATGATAACAAGCTAAAAGGAGAGCAACCAAAGAACAAAGAAGTTGTTGAGGTATATGCATCTGCATTTTTAAATATAGAGATCTTGATGGGATCCATTTTGAAGGTGGATGCATCATGACCAGTTTGTTGAAACACACGTAAGTTTTCAAACTGAGAGTTACGAAACACTTTCTGGCCTCTCCTGAAGATTGTGAAATTTTCTTTGAAGATGTCAGACCAAAAACTATTTGATCGCTGAGCAGAGCAGAAGTGCCAACCAAAAGGAGAAGGATTGCTAAAGAAATCATGTTGATGAATTCCTTCATTCAAAAGTAGAAGGCTCAATTCAACAACAAGCAAAACAATACTGAGCTTGTAGTTGGCTTCACATTCTTCTACATTTTCAGTTTTTCCAGTGCTTGTGTACTGGTGCAAGAAAGGTGAAGAATGTGCAAGAAAAGGTGAAACTCATTCCATTTGACCTAAAAGGTTGGATTAGGATGTGAATTATAGGGGGTTGTTTGTTTTAGGTGGGTTTTTTTAATCACTTAAGTTCCTGTACTATATTTTTTCCTTATTTTAGAGAAGACTGTAAGCTTAAAACAGCCTTACATCATCAACAAAGTAACAGTCTAAAATGCAACTATTAACTTTCAAAACAGCGTTCTTACACAGTTCTTCTATTTCCTATTACAAGAACAAAATTCTATTGCACGATTTTATTTTCAGTGATGGTTCCATGCTGAAACTCCACACATGGGGCTGGATAGCATACTTTGATGCATCAGAGGAGAGACTGAAGATGGAACACGACACACACATTCCCAGATTAGAATCTATTTGAATTATCAGAGTGCCACTTTGAATTACAACATCCCTGTTTTAAGGCATTCTGGCTTTTGAAGGGAATGTTGGAGAGGAGAGATTTCTCTAGAAAGTTGTTTTGTGAAAAAATATATCACATCTTTGGGGTGGGGTTTTGCGTAACTTTGTTTTTTGGTCCTGCTTAAAAGTTACATCCACCTTCACCAATGCAACCTAAGAATAAGCAGACATACATACTAACACTAGTTACAAAGATTACGATATAACAAGAATGCTCATGATGTTACAAATAAGTGCTTCGCAAACTGCTAAAGCTATTTTCTACACTGGCTAGCTAGCAACAGCAAAAGTATGGCTTTTCATTCTCCAGCCATAATACAGTTAACTGTCTGGACAATGGATTTAACTTGAAGAGTTTTGCAACCCCACTTCCAGTAAAAAAGGACAATCTCTTTGTTCTCAGAACTATACAGAAGATATCATTATGCCTGAGTGCGCACAAACAAAACACTGAGTTACTCACCTTGAGACCAGTCAGAAAACAGAGGACAAAAGACGAAGCTCAGTATTTGCCAAATGGTGAAAGACAAAGTGTTGATCTTATTCTTTAAAACATACTGTGTTTGAACATAAGACAGAAAAAAGCTTTTAAAACTTTGTCTCCCAAGAAAGCATGTCTCATTCCTTCATTTCCAAAGGGATTACCTTCAAAATGTAAGACACCTTTGATAGAGCTTGTTCTCATTTACTGAAAACAAATGAAAGAGGAAGCAACAAGGGAAAGGGACAGAAATGCCCTACATTACATACAACTGGTATTCTTTGCTACCACAAGTTCAACTGAAAAAATACTTTGTTTTCATGTTTTCTTCCCCAGGAGAACATTCCTGATATGGAAAGAGTAGCAACGGAAGGTGTCAGCTACCAACCACCCGAAACTTGAAGTTCTTCAGAGAATACTGGTAATGAACAGATAATTACCACTACTCTGTGTGTGTGTGTTTGTACTTATCTCCCCCTGGCCCTTAAAAATCCGTATACTTTTCTTGAAGTTAAGATCTACCTAGGAAAACCTAAGCACTAGAAAACTGGCAGAAAAATATCAGTATGGCACTGTGTAACAACTATCAAGCAAAGGTCCGTTCATTCTGGTTTCCGAACTTCCTGTTTCCTACTTATGGCACCACACAAAAACACAATAATTTACTATATTATACAGGATAACTTGCTGCACTACAGCCTTCCTTCCCCTGCATTTCCTCATATATAGACCAAGAGGTTGACCACAAGAAATGGTGGTGAAATACCATTAAAATGTGAAAGCTTGCAGCAAAATTGATAGAATCTGAGAGAAAAAAAAATAAATAGTTCTTCTTTGTTGTTAAAAACGTAATGTCTTTCTGAAAATGGAAGATTTTATGTTCCTGGTATAATTTTTTTCCTACAGTTGCAGTTTTTTTTCCTTCCCATGGAAAGGAAAAAAGTTCATACTGAAGTTGACTTAGAAATGAACCTGAGTGAGGTGGCTAGTGCTATTACTGCACCTAATAAGGTGACTCTCCCATTTAAGAGAAGAAAAGCCTAGGATCCAGTCAGATCCTGTTCTGTCATATTTTTCTTCACAGCTCTCAAAAACCTGATGCAGACAAAAATTTAGAGAACTGAAGTAAGGTTTAGAAAAATCTAGAGTCAAAGACTTCGGAAAAGAAGAGTACAGCTACCGCATGCGTATGCATTTTCCTTTTGTCTCACAGCATTGAAAACATCAGAAAGAAAATGACTAAGCTACAAAAGGACCAGCTGGTCTGGAAGAAGACAAGCACATCAGGGCAGGTTATGTGACCCAGGAAGGAGGCACAGAAGTGAGGGATCAGCCCCCTCATCTCTGAATCAGAGCAGCCTCTCCTCTCTTGCCTTCTAATAAAAGTAAGGCTGTTAATATTTCAGAACAATGAGAAACAAGGGGTAAGACGACCCTGTTCTAAAAGCTTACATTTAAGAAAAGACTGAAATTAAACTCTAGCCTTACTTCAAGTATTTCAAAATTGATGAGTGAGTGTAAGAACCAACAGACAGTAAGTACTTGCCAGATCACCTGTCTTTGTGCATACGTTAAGGACACACGGTCTTGCTGACTTAGCAACTAAATGTGACAGTTCCAGAGCAAAAAGCCATTTGGTTTACTTGCATATATGCGCTAAAAGCCAAAGAGATAAGACCACCCTAATCCCACAATTTCTTTCTTCCAACTTCCGTAAATTTACCTTTTTATTAAAGACTCATGTATAAATTCTACCAGAAATGTCTCATTATCTACTATTTAGAAACTCTATACAAATCAGGAGGGTGGTTAGGAACAGAATAAGTCATCTCAAAGCAGAAAAGGTAGTTAAAAAAAACGGGGGGGGGGGAAGGGGAGGGAACGCAACTGAGAATTTCAATTCACCTGAAACATTCCAGAAGTGCAGAACTGGAAGGCATTCAAGTCAGAATTCAGTCTTTTCATGAGCCAACGTTTTAACAATGTCATTATAATCAAATCACCACATAATCACAGAAGGAAGTGTTTCCAAGCAAGTTTCCTACATGCAGTCCCAGAAGACCTGTCCCAAAGATGCAGGAATACAAGCAAGATGCAGGAAATGTTTTAATTAGGCTGCTACTCTATTAACTTAACCCATCTGGGAAATAATAGCAGTAACTTATTCAGTGTAAATTATTATTCCTTAATTGTTTTACCTAGTAACTAGTTGTTCTCAGCCCCCAGCCCTTCATAGCTGGTCCACAACCAGACACCCAACCTGTCCCTTCTTTCAAGTAGCTTAAAGGGCTGTAGAAGATGACTTGTGTCCTCAAAGCTCCAGCTTTTTTTCTCACTTCCTTAGAGCATTTCTAAGCATTCGTTCATATCTCACAGATATGACCTAACTTCCCATCATCATACTGAATCTCTGATCTGCCGAGGAGGAAAGGCTGGAAGATCTGGATTAAGGGCAGGAGAAGGAAGAACATTTATCCAAGTTCACTACAAAGGAAAGGGTTTTGCCAGGTGCTCTTTCACCAAAAAGGTGATTGTCAGAATGAGCAGAAAAAAAGTGATGTGAATACTGCAATCCAATGTTACTACAAACCAGTTAATCACTAAGGATGTGCCATTCATCAGTTCAAGCAGTTACAAAACACTACCTTTTATCTATGGAAGAGCTTTGCTTCCCCTCTTTGTCAATATGTACAGACAGGTTAATAGAAATGAAACAAGGAAGAGAGAAACACCTATCAAGCTACGGGATGTGTGTGTGCATACTTACATATATTTACTATGGAGAGGCTTAAAAAGCAAATCGTAAACATCTCACTACACAGGCAGGAGTCACCAGTATTCTCCCAACAGCAGCAACACTGCTGCTGCAGAGTAGGAGCCTGAATTCCCTCAAGCAGTTGACAGCACCATAGTACATATGCAAAGTCTTCAGAGCCATAAGCCTTGTTTTAATGTTAAGAGCATACATTGCAGCTTAAGAAAATACACCATGTTTATTGGAAAAATATCAATGTATTAATGCTAAAATTCTGTACAGGTACCTGCCTGTCTACGAGAAAGCTGAACAGCATCAAGATAACAAACTTTAGCAGACATCGTCCAAAATCCATTATATGTGAAAATGCATCAGTATTAAGGTAACTTTTAAATTAGTAAGTGCTGTGGCTCGATATGGAAGAAGTGCAGTGAAGGTATCTGTTGTTTTGTAATCAACTACCTGTAATCTCTAAAATCTAAGGAGAACTAGAGTAGAGAAGTTAAAGGTTTAATCCAGCTGTGAGGCATTGATCTGCTAAAAGTATGTTTTAGAGCCAAATCTGAAAAGAATCAGGGTTTCAGTCTGAATTTCTTTGTTCATCCTTGTTCTGTTGCCTAAAAAAACCTGCACATGCTAGCCTTGTGATGGATTTGACTGAAAAGCCTTTATTTTACCAGACATTTTTAACATATTACCTTGGATTGAAACCTGTTATGTAAAACGTTATTATATAACAAACCTTGACATCTTCAGCGCTCTCAGGTTTCTTTCTGAATATGATTATGTACTTGCAGAACAAGGAAGATGACAGATAAAAGGAAGAATTAGCAGTAATATTTTAGATAGATTTTTTTTCCCCTTTTACAAAAAAACATCCTGTGTTATAATTACATTCAATCTGCTGGGGGTTTTTTGGTTGTTTTTTTTTCTTTTTCTCTCCCCAAAATGGAACTTTAAAAGAAATTGGGAATAGACACTCAAATGATCTAGGAATGCCCAATATCCTTATATTCAAGCTATGCTTAAGCTACTATAAACCTCTTGGTTTGTGTATTTGAAATACACTTTCATTTGAAAAAAACAACAAACCACCCAACCCAAAAAAAACCCCAGATTATTTTATGCTGGTGACATTATACTGCTTCTGGAGAAGAAGTAGTAATTAGAAGGTTATCTAGCTTGCTAAAATGTTCTGACCCTTAAAATAGTAAGGCTCTGTTTAAATAGATGTAGAGAAATAGCAAGTGTCCTAGCTGCTACTCAAAGGCTCGAAATCACTGCCCACTATCAGGATTAATTCCCTGAAAAATTGAACCAGAAGGATTTCTTGACATTTAAAATGACTTCATAGCCTAGATGGCTTAGTGGTCAAGATGCAAGGCTGATAGTTTTCCAAATAGCAAAAGAGAGGCTCAGAAGACTTATTTCATGGAGGTAATCCTTGCTCTTATGAGAACAAGGATTATGCAGGACACTAGGGTAGTACAGAAGAAAAACAAGACAACTGCAGCTTCTGCAGATGAAGGAGGAGGTACATTCTGAATCTACAAGATCCAAAACAAGGCAGGCCAATGAGGGGAAAATGGATCAGAAAATAGTGACAGAACAGTACAAGGACTGAACGCTGCTGTTAAAGCTGTTGAATTTGTAAGTTCTGTATAATATCCTTTAGAAAAATGCCTTTAGTGTTGTACTGAAGTGTGACACCCTGCAACGGAGAGTAAGTTAGTGTGAAGGCATATTCCATCAGACAAACGCCTACCACAACAACCATAACTAGCTGGCTGTGTAATACATAGATTTCCTTTCCTTGGAGGACACTCTAACTGTTAGTTTCAAACTTCCTCTGACTGCTCCAATGCTGTCCCTGCCTCTCTTCCTTTCCGAACCATAATCGACCCATGTCATTAGCTGCTTAGTAATGTATCCCTTTGTATTTGCTGCCCTTCCATAGCTTTTCTTGAGCAAGTATTATTCACTCCCATTTTCATCTCTTTCCTCTCCTGCTAAGTTATCAGACTAAAACTATTCTTATAATTAAGATATCTGCCCAGACATCTAATTTTAGTTAACATTAGTGACAAATTCTCAGGTACTATTTGTATTTCAGCATTTTCTTGTTTAGAACAGTTGCTATGTCTCTTAACGAAAGTACTAAAAATGAAAAAAGAAAAAAGGAAATTAAAAGGTAATAGAGAGTTAGGAAAGGGTCATCATTAGCTTTATGCCTAAAGAGAAGCCAAAGAAAGAGAGGCAGGGAAAACTTCAAGTGACAGAATATTATTGTCCTTGTTCATTCATTAAAATAAGAAGTTGCTCTTAAAATAGCACAGAAACGCCTGGAAACCTTTCAGCAGTCTTTTTGAGCTTCAAGAAATGGTACACATCAGAGAATACAGAGTCAGACAGTCCTACAGGATAAGCACAAATACAAGAATATGAACTATGAAAAAAACAGACTTAGAAATCTCAGGTCTATTTTAATTTTCCTATCTTAAACCTGTAACCTGTTTACATTTACCAGGGACAGCAGATAACTGCAGAAAAGAAAAGGACAAAGCCTCAAATTACCTCTGTGTTCCTGCTGCCATTCTCACCTCTCTCCCTAATCAAATATATATACATGAATAATGAACTCAGCATCCCAACTTGATCCCATATATTGCATCTTAAGTTACTGGAAGAGTATAAAGACTTTACTGCTTGATTAAAAGAACTCTCACTACCATCAAATGCAACTGCAAGGTTACAGGCTTTGAGGAAAGAGAAGAAATAAGACAATGAAACAGGAAAAAAAATACCTGTTGATTGAAATTCCTCAGCAATAGCTCAGACCTTCCTACAGAAAGTTGTTACTGTCAGAAATCACCACAGAAGTCATTTAGTCTTGTACTTTGTGGTGATGCAGCACACTACAAGCAGTCAGAGGGACAGCAGGGCGCAAGTTGCAATCATCATCTTTCCCTGGAACCTCCACTGGAAACTGAATGGAATTGGAGGCTACAAAACTTTGATACTTTGCACAGGTAAAGCATCTCTAGCTTGTTACACACTAGTTTACTGATGGGAAGAGAGTTATAGAGAATTGAAGTAATTCTTTTGGGGTGGTCCTATGTTGGGGAATCTAACTTGAGATACGTTGGTGTTGAGCCTTTAGAAGCTCATGGGTTTCGTTACAACCTAGAACCCCAGCAGCTCCTACATTACCAAAAAGGAACTGTTAAGTACCAGCATGTGTATTTTTTGTTTGGTTTAGTGGTTTTTGTTTTGTTTGTTTGGTGGGGGTGTGTGTGTTCAATTTCACATTGTTGTAACTGAATGAAAAAAACACACGAAAATTACTATAAGAAACCCAAGTCCAACTTGGTAAAGTCTGCAATGCACCTCAGTGTCTTGGTTATATATCCAAATATGTACTAGCTCAGATCAGAAAGTTAAGTTTTCTGTACTTCTACTGTACAATGCAGGTGCATACATCATTATTTCAGCTGGAAAAGAGAAATTCTAAGCAAATGTAGAAAAATTCATCTCAAATGTATGAATTAGCCAAAGTGTTATGGAGCCAAATAAAAAGACATCTGTTGAGAGAGAACAGTGTGTCAATCATTTGAGTAACCTTCTAAAACACTGGGGCTTGTCCATAAGAAACAATGAAATAAATTAAGCCCAGCGCCATCAAGAACTTGGCTGTATTCAATATGTGCCATCTTGCACAAACTACTCTAGAGGAAAAGTATAGTTATGTATAAGGCTTGAAGAGCTCACATGTTGCTATACATACCATCTCATGATGCTACAACACTGAATGAAAGGGAAAGGCTTATATTTTAAAGATAATAAATTCAGGAGTTTCTGTTGTGACACACCGTGCCTTAAAAACTTCGTAAAAAGTCTTGTATCTATCTCAATACGTGGAGTTCAAGTGTGATTTACTTTATTCCCTCTACAGTTTAGCCACAACAGAACCAGTTGCAGTGGGCAACAAATATTTAACATGCTGCTTTATCAGAGGCTTGTCATGGGAAATAACTTAAAGTAATTTATTTAATAAGATTGCCATGATAGCCAATAACATTTCAACAGGAAGGTTGCTCTTTAGACTAATTAAAACTAAAGCTTTTGAGACCTTTGTGCTCTTCCTCCCCATCCTCTGATGTGCTTTCAAAGTATGAGAGACGAAGAGTCATTCTGTGGTTGTTTACTAAAGGTAATTTGATAGAGTTTTGAGCTATACTAATGAGCTCATGTGCCTTGCATATTAAATAATATGACAGAATAACTCTGGCAATACAGTCATCGGTTGTAGGACCACATAAAAAACTGTTCTTATAAAGGTCCCAACACCCCATCTATGCATTGTGACTTAGTAAGTATATATTCCTACTATTTTTTTCTGTTTAACCAAATGTTTAACCACTAGAAACATGGCAGCAAGCGTTATTTTTAAATATGTAAGATATGTTCCCTTTAATAAGTGTATTTGACTGTAGATAGAGTACAGAATATTTGCCTTAAGATTTAAATATGGACTTTATTTTGTTTCTAATTGTATTATGAGCTTTAAAAAAACCCCTAAATCTGTGACAACAGTGTTAAAGGGAAGAAAAGAAAAGAGAAGTGTTTAAATTGGTATCTATGCTTAAAAATGAGCAGTTTGCTGCTACAGTCATCAACACTGTTCAGGCCAAAAGACGCTGTTCCAAAATGCTTGTATAGAAGGTTTCCCTGACTTGAGTGAACACAAACCACATTCTGATCTTGCCTGATCCCATGTTCTCCAAGTACCTCACCCCCATACAGATTAGTATATATTAGAATGCATACATGGGACTGAAAATGATGAAGGCTTAAGCAAGATTCTGATGGCATAAACCCCTCATTTCAGCAATAGTTTCTTGCTCTTGCTCAAGTAATTTTTCCTCTTACAAAGGTGGGAGGGGGAAGGAGGAGGAAGAGAATATAGTTATTTTTTATTATATCCCATTTGATCTTTTCCCCAAATACATATTTTAAATACACAGTTTAAGGGGTATTATTCCTCTTCAAATTGAAAAAGCATTTTTTCCTTCTTAATATTTTAGGAACCTGAAGTTTTTAAGAAATTTTTCCCATTCAAACATTATAATTAGAGTGACAAATTTTTCCAGGTATTTCCTATCTCCGGCTTTTCCCAGCCTTTTGTGCTCACCTTCCATATCTTTTTTCAAACACAGGAAAGGAAAGCATGAAAAACAAAAGCTGTTGCTGGTAAAAATTAAGAGGGTCAAAAAAAGAGCAAGTTTCAGTACATTCATTTCTGCCTTACGAAGTAAAAAAAATTTGATGTGCTCTACTATTTCTACATGCTTTCTCCACCCAAAAAAATAATTTCTTCTGTCAATACATGATATATCTATTTCAAACAATTATCAAATTATATATTGCAGATCTGCTTTGAAACTTTATTACACAGACCAGTTAACTGTCTCATTTCTCCAAAAGTATCTTTCCATTTTACCTGATTCATTTCAAGTCACAGGCATTCAAACAAAATCAAATAAGGGATTTGTAAAAGCAATAGGGAAAAATTTTCCCAGGATTGTTCAGGATATTTTTTGATTTCCCAGGAATTTTATTTCTGGAGAGTCTACAAGATACCTTTGTTTGTTTGCTGAAATGGTAACACATTGGAAAACATTCAGCTACCACAAGCCCTAGTTCTAAACATGGCATGATTTTTATGCAATGCTTAAGTCAATATTGCTTCAGTTCCTCTAGGTTGGGATGGCTGTATTCTGCTACCATAACGTACTGTATACTGCATGTTTTCTGCCACCTGCCTTTAAAGTTCATCAGCTACATAAATCACACATCATGCAACTGTACAGGTGGGACAGACATGTTCAGCCCATTGCAATCACTCCATGGTAACAACAGTCATGGTATCCTTTAGAGACTGACTGCAGCATGGTTAAAGAAATGGTGATGGACTAATTACTTTTACTTTATCCCAAAGTGGTTTTTGTAGCGTATTATTAGCCCATGTCTCAAAACAATAATGTGCTTAAATAGGGGATTAGGAAAAAAAGTGTTTGTCTAATCACTTAGAGAAAAATGTTCTGTTATAAAAATTATATGAAAGCCTTCCAGTACCAAAAGGGGGCCTACAGGAGACCTGGGGAAGGAATTTTTACAAGGACCCATCATGATAGAATGAGGGGGAATGGCTTCAAATTGGAAGAAGGTAGATTTAGATTAGATATTAGGAAGAAATTCTTCACTTTGAGGGTGATAAGGCACTGGAACAGGTTCCCCAGAGACGCTGTGGAAGCTCCATCCCTGGAAGTGTTCAAGGCCAGTTTTGATGGGGCTTTGAGCAACCTGGTCTGGTGGGAAGTGCCCCTGCCCACGGCAGGGGCGTTGGAAGCAGATGACCTTCAAGGTCTCTTCCAGCCTAAACCATTCTATGATTCTATGATAAGGCAGCAGCACAACTGAGGAAAAAAAAAACCAACAACAAACTGACACCAGCGAAAATTCATAAATGCTTATGTTTGATCCCTTAAAAGCACATTCAGTATATTTACTACATTCATATTTTGAAACAAGGCAATGAAGGAAAAGCAACAACTTCACTAGCAGCTTAACTCCCATTATATCAGAAGGTACACAGCAGACAGCTTACTAATATGCATTCTGGAATGAAAAACCCATTGCATGGAAATTTTATAGAGGAAAAATATACCTTGTTGTGATTAGTTGTGAATCCTAAAGTTCAGAATTAATTTGTTTGCCATCTGGGACATCAAATACTTCTGATATTGCACACTTTGTTTGTAAGAACTACTCTGGGATACCAAATCATAAAGCAGAATGTGGCTTGTAAATAGTTACCAGAATTTCAGAAATTCACAACATTTAAACTGCCCCAATCCATCCTCCAGCAAATGCTTGGTTGAAGCAATATAGCTGCAAGTGTATATAACATCTGAGCAATAAAGAGAAAAAAAAAAGGGTATGTCAATATTAGAAAACCTCTACATTGCCCCTACCACAAATCCCACGTTCCTCTTTACACAGATAAATGCTCTCGATTTACCTACTGGCCAAGAACCATCTGTTCATCCCTCCCACTTCCCCTCCCCCGCTTTTTTTCTTTAACAAAAAACTTTGCTTTCAACCAAATGTCCTTGAGGCTACCTCTATAAAATTAGCACAAGCTAAGAGTAGCAGACAACATGCCACTTATTGCACAACTGACAAAGCATGAGCAATAGGCATTCATAAATGACCAAATCCAGTTCTTGGATAACATTCAATTGAGTCCATTATGGACACAATAAAAGTTCAGGATCTGGCGCACACAGACACACGGTCCAGCTGTATGCTGCAGCTAACTCTCATAATCCTGTTTCAGAAATCTTTATTGCTTCAAGCATTACTATCTGTTGAGCCTCAACCAAAAAGTCTAGTTTCTACCATTTCTTTCTTTTGTAGTAGGAGTGAGCAACTCATACTCCCCCTCGAATAACACTGAAGGTCATTCACCGAAAAGGGAAATAAATCAAGGAAACTTGACTCTTTCTAAAGTTTAAATTCTGTCTTAATAAAGTCCTGCTTCTTTCTGCCACACATCTAGAGTACAATCTAAAGAAGCTGGGACTGTTCATATTGTAAGAGGTGAAAAACCAAGGATTTATTTTCTCCATTCACAGAGAAGGCTAGCCTGTCCATCCCTACAGCACTGAGGGTGCATCATTCTATGCCATTTCCCATTTTAGTGGGCTTCAGTAAGAATGCCTGTGTTAAACTGATAAATAGCTGATAAAGTTATCCAGACAGTTGCAGCTGATTTTTTTTAAATCTTCTATGTCTGCTACGTAAAAATAAGGGACTTGGTGTGGCATTTATTAGTAATGATATGTCCTTCCAGTTACATGGGATATTAACTTGTTTGAATGCTTGTTGTCCAATCAAAAGAAGCCAGCCACAGGAAAGAAAAAAAGCAAGAAGAATGTGATCTTAATAAATCAGGAATCTATTACTTTAGAAATTTCAGGATATTTTCTTATAGTTTTCTCTGGTATCTTTTCTCAAGCCATTCTAACCATGACAAGAATGTTGATATATTAATGTGTGTATATGTATATCCATTAATATTCTAGTAAATAAATTATAAAAATCACTGACAGATATTCTAAAAAACAAAGTTTTGTCTGAATATTGAGAAAAAGGAAATTTACAAGGCATGCATTTCAAATGTCAAATTATGAGTATACTCATGAGAGGCCTAATTTTAGAAGATATAATGCAACCAGACAGTAGACAATTAGGTGCTGTATGCTCATTGATAACACGTGCAAAGCAAATTACATGAATCAGATCAAGAATCACTCACAGAAACCCAGAAGCTGAAGTACATTCACAAAAACATTTGTCAAATCAGTCTGGGTAAACACGTTCATTTGAAAAAAAAAAGTTTCTAAGAGTATTGCAAAAGAGGGAGGGGTGTGCCTATGCAGAAACAAAAGTCATCTGAGGAATTATTTGTCAGATCTAGTTGGAAATTATATCTTTGCTTTCAACTTAATAAACTTGATTCTAATTTTTGGGGGTTTTTTTAAGACTATTTCTGTAACTGTAGTATTAAAACAGGTGAAATGAGCAAATGCTGAATGAATACAGCAGACAAAATAATACTTTTTCAAAAGGGGATAAACAGTTGAGCTTCCACATCATGGATGTAATGGACATGAGACATTGTATAAGGTGCATGTTGGCCAATCACTTTATAAATATTGTCATGCAGAAGTCTACTAGAGAAAGAAAACCAAAAAGTCTCTCCAAAAGTCTACATTGCTTTTGCAGACTTCTGAGACAGAAGATCCAAGGAAAAAAAACAACAAAACCAAACCGAAATGAAAAAAAAAAACACACCAAAATAATCCCCCATAAACCCCACACCAACATAATGGTAAGTATTCCCTTATTTTTTAAAAGTTCTACAGATAGAAGGAAAAAAAAACAGGAAAATTCACATATGTCTTTCCGCATCTACAGCTTAAGTGCCTCAGTCAGCCAACACATCAGTACTCCAGAATCTTTAATTATCACCAGTTGTGTTTTCACCTTGTCTATATGCAGCTGTTCATAACTTCTAACTTAGGCAAACAAAAAACGTTCCAAATCACTTTACCAGCAAAGCAGCAGCCTTTTTCTCTAAGGAAAAGCATCTCACCTGAAGATCCTTCTGAGACATGTCTTAATATTAAAAAGGTAAAATTCCCTTCTGAGTGCTACACTTAGCTCTTGAAATTTGGAATACGCACTGAACTCAATGAAAGCCACTGATTTTGTTACACTTTATGTCCAAGCTTTATATCCAGTACCAAACTATGAGCTGAGTCGTATTTAGAGACTTCAAACATTTTTTTAAATCTATGTTGCTGGCCAAGAGCTTTCAGGATTTTTTTGGGGGTTTTCTTTTGCTTGTTTTGGGGTGTGTGTCCGTTTGGTTTTTTGTTTGTTTTTTTTTTTTTTTTGAAGTCGCACCGTGGTTTAGCCTCAGCCAGCAACAAAGAACCACGCAGCCGCTCACGCAACTCCCACCGTCGTGGAAAAAGAAATCGACAGGGCAAAATTCTTGGGTTAAAATAGTGCAATTTAAGAGAACAGCAAAAGGGAAGATGAAAACAAAACAGTAACACCGAGAAAGGGAGATGAAGACGCGATCACAGTACCTCCGCGAAGTGCACCGACCAAACCCTCTCCGCCGCAGCCCACCCCCGAGTGGGGACTGCTCCCCCCGCCCCGGCAGCGCCTCTGATAGCCCGGGCGTGGGTCACCTGGGATGGAATACCCGCCCCCTGCCGGCTCCGGGGGACATTAACCCCATCCCTGCCGCAACCAGGACAAGTCTTTTAGTTCATGGACTGAAGGTTTGAGTAAAGTTCTACCTAAAAGTAGATCTAACTTTCAGTACCTAAAAATATGATTTTAATAGAATTTAGGCCCAAATCAAATTGTAATAAATAAATTAAATCCTCGTTTGGCTGTCCTTAACTCAAAGGGCACCTAAACTTGTACTTTGAGACTTGATATGCCCTAGGTGCCTAGACACCTGTTCCTGCTCACAGCTGGAAGTCCCTCAGAGCTCTGTAGGCACATCTATACTCTCAAATAGTTTCGTTCCCCACTGCACTCCCCAATACTGGGTCCCTGATTGAATAAGTGTTAGTTATCATTTCTAGGCATATTCAGGATGAGATCCTCACGATAATTTGATCCCGGGAATACTCCATGAATCCTATATACACACTCCACCACAAATTCTGACTCACTCAGTCTTACATGGTCCACAACTACTATTCCAGAAGGTTTTCCACCCTCAAACATTCCCATATGCATCATGCTACGTTGCACGTGATCAATGCATATCTTCAGTACGCTGCAGGACTACATTGATGAGTTGTGTACAACCTTTGGATGATATCAGGTGCTGTGAACTGAAAATAAAACAGGGAAAAACTTACTTGCATATAATGGAGATGTATTAGGGCCATCAAGTATCACTTTAGGCTAAGAGGAGACCCAAGATCAAGTGATAGTTAACATAAATACAGGCTGAAGCTCACCCTGAGCAGCGCTGCCATAATCCAGTTTGCCTGAGAGCCAAGGACCAAATCCTGGAGCATGTCTACTGAGCAGAAGAGATATAGCATAGAGTGTTGTTCACATCCCAAACCAAACCAAAACAAAAAATAAACCCAAACCAAAAAAACCCAAAAACTCCACCAAACAAAAACCCCCACCCAAAACCAAAACAAAACCCGCCACCACCAACAAAAAAAAAAAACAACCAAAAAAACAAACGACTGACTAAAGAGACAAACAGAGACATCACCTTTGTCTTCTGAAAGACTGCATTCACTAGTCTTGATCAGAGCACCCCAACCATTACCAGGATGGACAAGTTATAAAATGAAGTCATGGCCTTTTCCTCATTTTTTTTGAGTTATGATTATGACTGCTAAGCATTGTATATTTACCTCATGGTTAGTACATGCTCCAGGGAAGTATGGTGCCTAGATTCAGTTTCCCCCCTGCCTCTCAGTTTGAGAAGGTTCAAACTCACATCTTTTGGCAGTTACTTTCTTATCTACTACCTTATTGACATTCTAGAATACACTTCTGATATGCTTTTACAGCAACTCCTTTGTATATATGCCCTGCTCTCCAGTTACATGTATGGTATCCAGCATTTCATTTTAAAATATATTCAACAGAAGAGTGATTGTGCGTTTTCATGAACTTACTTGAGTTTCTATTCTGTTTGTTTATTGTTTTCAATTTGTGACTTTCCAGTTAATTTCAGAAAGGATAACTGCTTTTGCAGCTTTTACTACTCAAACATGTCTGCTTTACCAAAACCTTCAACTGTACAAGTAAAACATTCAGAGCTTCTTGGTGAAATTCCTCAACAGGAAGATGCCGTGCTTTGGCAGCATAGTGGAAAAAAGCATGGAGAACTGCATAAAGTTCTCAGGTAGCAGGGAAGAACTAGCTATCAGTACGAGAATGCAACACAGAAAGCAGTTGCCCAGTTGAAAGGCTGGAGATACTCCCTTGCTGCCCTTTTAAGCATCAGAGACAGACAGATTCTTTCACTTTACGTACGTAATTGACAGTGACTGTCAGTTAAAGCTATGGTTGATAAAGGAAAAAAAAAGTTAACAAAAACTGAAAACATTTATATACTTTGTCTTCCTGCTTTTTTGAGTGTGCAGAGGGACATATGTACCTTCCCACAAGGGAAAGCCTAGAATGACTCTGAACAACGCATTAGCTAAGAGTTGTTAGCAAAATTTAGCCTACATCATTTCACATTACGGAAAAAAACGAAAAAGAAAAATCCTACTACTGATTTTACCTTTTAAAGCCTTATTCAAAATATACAGAAGACTAAAGAGGTAATTTTATAGGCAATGAATTTGGGTTTGGGGTTGTTTGGGGTTTTTTTGTTTTGTTTTGGGTTTTGGTTTGGTTTTTTGTTTGTTTGTTTTTTTTAAGGTACAAAGACCTGTACTAAAATGAGTAACATAGTGTATCAGGTCATGGTTTGTTCTTGATGAGAAAGTATTGCTTTACTGGGGAGAGAAAAGGAAGGAAAAAAAAAAAAGTAACTGTACCTTAAGGAGCTCCCAAGTAGCCCTAAGAAGTTCATGGTTTTATCTTGTGTTTAATACTCAGTCCACATGTTTTCATTACTGATTTATTTCACTATCAGAATTTACTCAGAAGCAATGATAGAGTGTCTAACTTTTACTGTGTACTTCAAGCTATGCTTATAAGCAACTGAACCTTGTGAAGTTGTCAGAAGAAGAAAAATCTTACAGACTTATGTTCTGTTTAGTGAACTGTAAGCAATACAGATATTAAGCAGACCATGCATCTTAAGTATATTATGAAAAAAGCTTCAAAATACTGAAAAGAAAACCAGATAAAACAGCACAATGGCTTTGAACACAAGATAAGGACTTGTTTGTTTGTTTTCTCCAAGTAAATTATTTTCATTAAGTCAGACTAGTAAAAATATAAGACATGATGAAATTCTTAAATAAGGAATAAACCTCAGACACACTCTAAGAGTTCTTTCATTTATATTATCATCCTACAATACAGGAATACTTTATAAGTATTTTTATAGGTCATCATGTGAGCAGACAAATCATAAAACTTTTGCAAATCACCAACAGTAGAACAAAGAATGCTTTGCAATAAAATGCCAAACCCAATTAGAAAGCATACATCTTTCAGAGAAGAACTCAGAAGAGAAAAAAAAAATACAACTTTGACTAGAAATCCTTGAAATCATCCACTTAATATTGACTCCTGGAAATTACAAGTGGTGACATCTTCTGTAGAGATTTACTGTGGCATTAATGTATATGAAACTGAAGTTTAAAAAAAAAAAAAAAAAGGTCAAATTGGAATTCCAGATGCAGCAAGTTTCCAATAAAGGCAGAGATTTTAATGTGTTATAAGGAGCCATAGGTTTAAGCTTCTCTGACCCTTTTTGATTTGAAGTTTCTTTTACTACCAGCTGTTATATCACCTGGGTTGGAAAATGTTCTTGTGTAGGCAGTGGGCAGAATGCTGATGATGTAATTCATGATTATGTAGAAGGAGGTTGTAATTGCTGACTTTTAAAAATAGCACCAACCAATTCCCCCATGACCTCTTTGAGCCAGTGGAAGCTGCTGAAGGAGATATCTTCATAGTTAGAGTAATTAGGAAGCTTCGGGATATGAATCTCTCTGGAGGGTTATCTTCATTTTATATTGTGCCATTTATACTGCAAGTTTTAATGCAACTAATAATTCCTTTTTTACACATCATGATGTATCAGCTATTAGTTTGCTATGAGGAGACAGAAAGAGAGGAGAAAAAAAACCAAAGCAAGTGGACTGGAAAGCATGGACCTCCAGTACCTAGTGAGACTAAATTTTCCAAGCATGGATCTCCAGTACCTAGTGAGACTAAATTCAGTACCTAGTGAGACTAAATTTTCCACTATTACAATTCAGGAAGAGAGTTTTAGTGAGTTACATCCACAACTCCCAGCATGGCATCAAACCAAGTCAATAAATAAACTAGTTATTAAAATACCATATTTTTCAGTGTTTTGTATAGGCCACAAGGTAAGAGTACTCTGCAATGCTTCCAGCATATATATGCTATTCTGAGAATCGAGAGAAGACCTTTAGCTAGTTTAACACAGAGTTGCTCCACTGAAATTAATAGTGTTTGCCACACCCACCAAAGAGTTTGCCTTCTCTGTATATTAACTTGAAATGAAAGTTAAGGTTAGGTATGAAGAGTTTGCCTTCTCTGTACAACTTGAAATGAAAGTTAAGGTTAGGTATCTACAGCCCATATCACACATACAACATGACAAGAAATAATACCAGGTTGTATCAGTAATGCCTAAACAGCAGGATATTGGCACTTATTACTGTTTATGGCTACAATAACACAGATAGCCAAGATGCAAATAGAAGTGCTATTAATGTACTGGATAACCCAGGTATTACAGTTATTTTTACATTTGATCTGATCCATTAGAGAACACGAACATATCAAATGACTCAAGATGATAATCTGTATCCACGACTGCTGATAGAAAACTTAGATTGGAAAGGAATAAAAGACTGCCGTAGTGATGGCTGGAAGTTTACGAATTTCATAAAAGGTTTCAAAAAAACCCACAAACCAAAAACATCAAAGGAAACAAACCCTAAGGCACACAGAAGGAGAGTTTTGTGACACTAGCCTGTTTCTTATAGGGACCTAAACACAAAAAATTAGGGTTGTTTATGGTCTCCAAAGAATCATGCTGATTCAAGCTTCGGTGGTGGCAAATGCAAAATACACTGCTCATGTCTTTAAATTACTATAATACAGCTGTCTAGAATTATGTCAGAAATTACAGCGCAGATAAGTCTGGCCATTGTATTATTTGTTGCATTGTCATACCTGACAATATCTCAATGTCTTCCTTCAGAGCGCAGTGAAAAATAAACAGTCAAGGATACTGCTAATAACCTCAAACTTTTTAACTACAGTCTTCCTTATACTCTCACACCATCAGTACAAAACTCCCTTTCTCTGACAAACAAAAAAGGGAAACAGAATAAATCAGTCCACAAATTTTTTACTAGAACAGTTTCCTTTAAAAAGGGAAGTTATACTTTTGCGTATCTCTACCATTAGTCAACACTCAGGTTCCTCTCCTGTAATCTGACTATATTATTTTTAATTGACAGAGATACCTACAAGAATTAAAATTAACCAATCATTTTTCATCTCTGCCTATTTGTTCATACTGTGTGTAGCCACAAAAAAAAAAAAAAAAGAGCAAGTGAAACAGATCTTTTGTCACAGAAAAAGTCAGTAGCAAAATGAATATTTAACAAGTTGGAGTCAAGGTAAACAGCATCCACTGCTCTCCCCCTGACTACACAGCCCATGATCTCATCACATAAAGTAAATATACAGGACAGTCACAGTTTGCCCTGGGTAAATCAATACAATCTCACTGTACCTGAGTATAGCTAAGTTGGTGGCAGTGGCAGATTCTGTCAACAGACTAAAAAAAAAAATAAAAATCAAGGTAACGATGTCCAGGGACTGTTCAGGATACCAACTCAGAACAGCAGGAAATGAGGCCAGACTCGAGACAAGCTACCTGTAATAGGTCCATGAGCCAGCCAGGAGACAGGACCAGTACCAGAACCAGAATGAGAACTGGAAAAAAGACTACCTACAGTGTAGGTCTGGGGTCCATGCAATCAGTAAGTCAAGACAGCAGGGAACAGGACAAAGACAGACACCTAGTTATGGCATAGCTCAGAGCAAGGCTGGGTGCCGGGGCCTGTGAGCAAACAGTGTGGGTGGGGTGCCAGAGCAATTAAGGCTTATTGGTGCACTCAGGGCCCTGAGAACTGATCAACTGCCACATTAAGCTGAACTTTTCTTAGCCTTCTTTTTGCTGCCACTCTTGTTGCCCTTCATGTCCCTCTGTTTCAACTCCGCCTGAGCTCTGTTTTTTCTAACCCTGTCCATGCACACTCAGACAATGTGCCTGCATTTCTCCTGCGTAGCTTGTCCTCTCTTGCACCTTCTATGTACTATGCCTTTCTGTATAGGAGCTTAGTCAGGAGTTGCCAGTTCATCCATGCAGGCCTTCTGTTACACATGCACACTAGAATCAACCATGCTTTTTGCAGAGGTTGTCCTAGAAGATTAGCCAGGTCTTCTCCGCCCTGGCCCTCCAGAACCCTGCCAAACAGACCCCTCGAAAACCTGACTCCTGTTCCACTGAAGTCCAGGGTTGTGACTCTACACAGATTTGCTAACTCTTCTCTGGACATTTCAGTCACTGCTGCCAACACTGCCTTTGATCTTTGTATCTTTGACCAGCTCTTCCTTGTTTGTGATTAACATGTCCATCAAAGTATCTCTCCTTCTTGGCTCATTGATACCCACATACAGATTTTTTTCTCACCACACTCTTGAAGCTGACTGGATTGCTATCACTCACTTTTTCCTCTTCCTGCAGACCCCCTGTTTCAGATTCAGCCAGCTCTGATGCCTGCTCTGGCTGTTCCTGTCCCTCCCTGCCTGTTCCCAGGGCAAGGTTCCCAGGTAAGTGCCTGTTCTGTAACTGCAGCTCCAGCTCTGCAGGCAGAGAAGGAGCCTTCCTCCTGCTGCAAGAAGCCATACATTTTCAGCCTTTCTCATCATGGTAGTTGATCCACTCCTCCTCTGAGAACAATCACTAGCTGTCCTTTCTTCCATTCACCATGGGGCTTGGGCTCTTGTTTCTGCAATGTCTCTCTAAAGACCCTGTCAATATCCCCCAAATCCGGGAACTGACAACACAAGCTGACTGTCAGAGATGATAGAAGCAAAAGCCTCCAGAAGCAAGCCCCGTCAATATTTTGCTCATCCACCCTGGTACTATGCAGTCTGTTCATCTCCTCTCACAGATCCTTCACCTACTTATAGAAGCAAAAGCCTTCAGAAGCCAACCCTCACCTGCATAAGCAAGCTGCCAGAAGTTCCCTCAAGGAAGATGATCCGTGCAGAAGCATATGGAAAAAATTCCCTGAAGAAGCAGCCTGGAAGCTGCTGTGACAACTGTTATATCTCAGCTAGCTGATTTTCTTAGTTGCGCTCAAGCATAGGCTCAGTGAAAACTAGTTGTTAGCATGTGGGCATTGTGAATGTATTAAAAGATGAGGAGCTTTCTGAGAGCCAGCTCACAGTCAAGTCTTGTATGTTGGAAAGGGAAAGATTTTCTTAAGGACTCTGAAGGGACTCTCACAACCCAGAGAGCCATTCATGGAAAGCTGTCAACTAGAAGTGAAACTGTAGAAAGAGTCCTCTAAGAAAAAGGTGCACACAAAGCTGTAGGCAGTCTTGTTTCAACCAGACCACTGAAGCCATGAGCACTTCTTGCATCACCTACAAGAAGATCCTCCACCAGTCCCACTCCCTGAAAATTCTGAACGCCCTTGAGAAAGGTTTTTGCAGCATCCATACAGGCAGTCCTGCTAGACTTTCAATTACCTGTAGCAACTAGCTCTGCCAACTATTAAACATCCATGTAGTGAACAGACACAGAAATAAACCGCCTATTATCCTACACGTAGAAACAGCCACTGGCTATGTTTATATTAGTGAGTAGTTCTGCCCAAATGAAACAGATCTGAGGAAAAAAACCAACTGTGCTGACAACAAGACATCAATATTGTTTGTGCTTCAAGAGGTTTTATTTCAGCCCTATTCTGATTTTGTGAACTGAATGCCTATTAGCAGCTGGAACACACTAGGCAGAGTCCTGGAGTGCATCTGCTGCCGTGACTTCATCTGGGATATGAACTTTTTGCTTCAAAAGATTCAAACTCAAATGCTCATATAGATATACCCACAATCTTAAGAAATGCAAAAGACTATCTTGATCTTAACCCACCTAACTATAATATTTTCATTCTTTGGACTCCTTGGATGATAATATTGGCCTCTTACCAACAATACATAGTTTCTGGAGAAATTCTTTGTCCTTCCCAGGCTGGCTTCAGACTTTTTGTCTTATACTGTTATGGTTTGTTAGCTCAACTCTGTCCATCATCTGAAGCAGACTGGCTACCAGTGTGACCTTGGAGCAAAAAACCCAGACATCCATGTAGAATATTGCTGAATGTGGCATACATAATGTGTTCTGGCTAACACTGAGCTTGCCATCAATCATTCCTTTTGAAATAGTCCCAAAAATTAATGATAGGCAACTTTTGCACCCTAAGCATGTCATCACAATGACAAACAAGATCTTTCAGGGTTCAGTGCTATCACAACTCTTACTTCAGATATGCGTGTGTAAAGTTTTGAAACTAAGAAAGACACATGGTTTGCAGCATAGCTCCTTATACATTTTCAGCCACTGAGGGTACAAGTGGGTATATCAGAGAGATGGGATAGGATCAAAACAGTGAGATCTGTAGTGAAACCCAGGGAAGACAGGAAAAAATGAAAGATATAATACTGTTCATTTTTAAACCCTGGTGAGCTTTTCTCTCTGAAATTTAGACTTTCTGCTCAAACTTCTTAATAAAGAACAGGCATCTGACAATTGTATTCTACTACTAAGACCTCTCTCTGCCTGAGACTTCACAAGAAATTACCAAATTATGCAATGTTAATATACAACTCCTAGTATCTCCTAGGTAAAACTAATCAAACCAAGAAAATACATGAAAAGATTGTAATTGGTAGGGTTTTTACATTTTCCTATATCTATATCTATAAACAACCTTTCAAATTTACTGCAGACTATGTTTGTGTATTTGTATAATGTGTGTTTAAACCACAAAACATTTCCATTTTAAATTCTAACTATTTTAACTCTTCAGGAGAAGAAGCAAAGAAGTACATTATACCAAGGTTCTATCACTGCACAGATTCCTAGTATCTGTCAAATCTATTTTAAGGATTTTGATTATGATGCATGGTCTGTATTAATTCTGAGGACTCCTCTTTCCATTGTCCTTCGGCTTTCTTGAGATGGTAAACTGGTACTCTATGTTTTTAAAATGCTCCTGGTTTAGACTTAACTTGTATTTTCAATCCTTGAACAGTACTTAGGTACTATAACGACACATCCAATATAAATATTGCATGCACAAGTGAAAGATGCCAAAGCTTGATGTGTATTTTCTATGAAAGGGATGTTATGGTGCTCCTTTCCAGTTAAAATATTGCTATAGCCAGTGAGTCCTTGTCAAATCTGTTTTTTTAAAAGCAATACCAAAAAGATCTTGAATTAATGGAATAATCTCATTCAAACTCGGTAGCTCTTAGCATTGTTTCTCATCTGCGCCAAAGAAAACATCAGTCTTTAAATCCCTCATCAATGGCTAACTTCCCACCACCTGTCCAGCCACCACAAATACCAGCTAATACACCACCACTCCATTTCAAAGAATCTGTTCAAGAAAATATTTTTCAATTCTCGTAAACTCTAGCAGTTTGTAGTTCAAAGAGTATGATAGAGACTGACAAATGCAGAGGCCAGATAATAAAAAACCTGTTGCTGTTATTTGTGGACACAAAATATCAGAAGAGTCTAGAGGACAACCGAAAACCCTTTTAAATATTAACACAAACTACAATGTTTCAATTGTTTCCCAGCATTTTTCCAGTTGTTTTTTTTCTGCTCACATTTTGTTTTTCTTTTTCCCTTGACACTGCACCATGATATTGCCTCTTTGAAAACTGCAGACAAAGTGAGACAGATGTCTTCAATGTGTAAATACCAAGGGAATTGTTTATCAAGAAGCTACGGTCATGTGTAGCTCTTAGGACTTTCTCCCTCCTCTGTTGTGAGAGATCTGTTAATAATTTGCATAACAAGTAGAGAAAAATCAGATACAAACTACTACAGCTATCCGGACACATTTGAGAAAAACACTGGGAGATAAAGCCAAAACAGTACTAGTGAATCAGCAGGTCTGCTACTTACTACCAGGTAACAGAAAATTTTCCAGAGTGCAATCTTTCTGTGCTGCTCTAAGATGAAAAATAAGGTATTATAAATGTATAAATGTATGGTGAAGAAGGACATCTGTTTCTGTATTGTTTTCATTTATCAGATACTAAGCCTCCTTATTATTTTTTTTCTTTTCCTTTTTTTTTTCATTTTATTGGCAGGAGGTTGGTTTTCCTTTCTTTCTTTTGAAAGAAAATGCCAGAACTTATGAATAAAATATTTTTTGTTAAACAGAACTTTCTTTTACACCTTAATTACATTCAAAAAGCTTTTCTCTGCTTTTTTGTATATAAGATAAGTTTGAGCATATTGCTTATAATGTAATCAAATGTAATCAAATATGTGGTTATTATCTGTAAGGTAATGAATGAGGAAGAATGTATTACTATGTTCTTAATCATTGCGGAGTCCAGATGATATAATTAACCAAAGGAGCCTAGCTTGAGTGGTTCTGTAATAACATCTGAACCCTAGTATTGATTTGTAATGTGTAATCTACCACTACGCTCACCATGATTCATAAAGGTAAGAAGAAATTAGTTTCTTTGAGAGAAGTCTTGAATTTCAAAAATATAAGTTTTAAAAACTTTTCTTTCCTGAACCATAGACCTAAAATAAAATTTTACAACAGTGGTGAGCAAGTATCTTTGTGCCAACATGCATGCATTGACTTTCTCTCATTAAGATGGAGAATTGTTATTTCATACTATTGATTTTTACGTTCTCTTTTATAATTTTTATTGGCCTGATACTGTCTTATTCTTAATACTATTTAGTTTTTAAAAAAGCCTGTATTCTGGGCTCTGGTAAAAGCCAACTTTCCCACTAATCATCAGTCATCTTGTGCTACAGTTAGTGAGATGAAAAAGCAAGAATTTAAAAGAAGAAAGGTTATATCTGACCCATACATGCAACTCAAAGATTTTCATTTTTTTCCAGAGCTCAGATTACATCTTGGAAAAATTGTTTCCTGAACTAATTTTCTTACCATCCCTTATCATTCCCTCCTGTTCACGGTTGCAAAATATCCCTGAGGCAACTAGCAAGGCTACTGCTAATGTTAGTCATTATCAATGTCAACATTGTCATCATCAAGTGCTTCTTTTAATCTAAAGGATGAAAATGGGTAAGATTTAGAATCATGTTGTCAGTCATTCAACTGCAATCTCTCCATCACTTCTGTGATAACTACTATGCTACCCAACACTATTCAACTCAGGAATCAAAACTGTGGTTGGCAGTATAAAAGACCAAAAATCGTCCTTAAAAATTAGGTATTTAAATTTATCCTTGATGCCAAGAGAGGATCTAGACAAATTGTGTGGAAGACACATGAGGAGTCAAGATGTGGGTCATAAAAGTAAAACTTCTGCACCTGTTCAAAATATGACTGACTTGGTCTTGAAGGTAGCCTGTTAAGAATTCTTGAATTAGCTATGTATGAAACAGTAAGACACAAGGAACAGAGAAATTTAGTATAGGTCAGTCACTTCAGATATTTTGCTTGATGCATTAATCTTCTCAGAAAAAAAATCTTTTAAACATGAAGTACACAAAACAGCAGGTGAGCAGTGGGGTGGTGAGACTGGCCTTGCGAGAGAAAACTGGAAACAAATGCAACATAAGAAGGGGATGGGGGAGAAGGCTGAGAAACAGGAAGGTAATGATATATGGTATGATAGATATGATATATGGAAGACAAAGAACTACAATGTGCTGATAAAGACTAAGGAGAAGGTGGCAAGGCTCAATGAGACAATAACCTTAGCCTGAAAATATATAGTGTGGTATCTAGAGTCATCCTCTAAAGATTTTTGAGTTCAGGTCCGTTGATGCCAGCTTGGAATTATTCTAAGAGGAAGAAGACTCCTCCACACTCTGTCTTCAGCCAATTCTTTGCCTTCTTTGTGCTGCTGAAAGATTGACAGGATAGACGGAATCATAGAATGGTTTGGGTTGGAAGGGACCTTAGAGATCATCTAGTTTGAACACCCCCGCCATGGGCAGGGACATATTCCATGAGACCAGGTGGCTCAAAACCCCATCCAGCCTGGCCTTGAACACCTTCAGGGATGGGGCATCCACAGCTTCCATGGGCAATCTGTTCCAGGGTCTCACCACCCTCACAGTAAAGAAGTTCTTCCTCATATCTAATTTAAATCTACACTCATTCACATGTATTGTTCATTTTTCAATTATGCATTAATGCCGTTGACTTAACACATCTACACTGAAGACCTATTTTTTTCTCGTTTGTGCTGTAGCTGTTGGTTGTGTTGCGGGTTGTCACTATAGCACACATGCATTCTGTGCAGCACTCCTCCTCCCTCACCCTACTGCTATCTGGCTGACAACTTTATTGTAAAACATCAACAGAAAATATGTAGTTGCATATTTTTGGCTCCCCAAACAGGCCACATTATGTTAGGCTGCAAAATAATTACATGACATTCTTTGCTTTCCAAATTCAGGATTATCTGGCCTGTGCCTATGGCACTAACACTACATCTGCTGGTGATATGCATGACAGCAAGAACAGAGGCTGATTTGCAGTCTCGGAAGCTATCAAAACTAGCAGCACTGAAAAAACAATAATTATATTAATTGGGCAATGCCTCTACAGCACAATGTTTAGCTTTGCTTTAGCATTTAATAACTTCTCTTATATTGGCTATGTCAAATACTAAGAAAAGTCAGAAAGTACTCCTCAGTGTCTTGGCTTCACAGTAGGTACACTCAGAAGCAATCTGAGCTGGTCAAAAGGTTTCCAATGGAATATTTTCTTGTCATGTAAATAAAAACATTCTGCAAGAAGATACCAATTTGACAAATTTAATTCAGAAAAAATGTACTTGTCTTCTGGTATCGTTATGAAGCATGAAGACTTTTATTTCAACCTAATTTTAATTTGAGAGCTTCTCTTTTATGGAAAATATAAATTAAAATAATGACAAAAAATCAAGTTTATTGAAATGGAATATTTGGATTGAATTAACATTATCTTTTCCAAGAATCATAATGTAAAAAGTTCAGAAATCACAGAATTTTCCATTCCGTAGACTTTCTATTTCTGACATATTCCTGCAAATATTAAGTAAAACATTACCACACTCAACTATTCAGAAACAGATAAATATTTCTGTAAGGGACTTTCACAATGCTTTTCTCCAGAAAAGTGGTGAAGTTTATAAGCTGATGTTTCTACCACTTTCTAGAACTCAGAGCAGATCCTAAAGTGATATAAATCAGAAAAGTCCACTGTGACTGCAGGAGGCAGTGTTCAATGCAATCAGTCATCATGAATGCTCAGGCTTTTCAGTTGCACTTGATGCTGGACACTTTCTGTATGTTTTATAAAGTTAGCATTTAAAGAACTTACCATCGCAGTTCAGTTTGCTGTTCTGCTCTGTTGTGTGAATTTTTTGGCAAGTCACTTAATCATCCTCTGTCTGGTCTCCTTCTGTAAAATTGAAATAATATTTTCTGACTTTCATTCAGTCTGGAATTAGACCTTACTCCTGGAATATACAGATGTTGGTAGACTGTGTAGAGCAAATTGGAAACAGCAGCGTGAACATAAACTACATGGTTAAGGGGGACATTAGTTCTTCAGAGTGGAAAATATTGTCTAGTATGTGCTTATGGAGAACCTATTAGAAATAATTTTGTTGTTGGTCCTACAGAATGTATGAGAATCTAAATGAAAATAAATAACAACTTTCGGCTTTTAGTACTGGGCAACTGTACTGTAGTTCTTGTATGCTGAAATTACACATCTCAAGTTGCTAATTGGTAGCCTCTTCATAATCTAGAATTTTTAACTAACTACATACTTCGTTATTTCCTCCATTATTTAAACTTTTGGACAGTGGGAAAGCTCATATCTTCTCACCTCTGCAGTAAGCTAGTTTTTTTAATTATTTTTTTTTTTTTAAGTCTGCAAATTAAAATAGTGATGATACAGACACCGTATGATCAAAGAGAGGCAAATCCAAGACTCATGCACACAGGCTTATTTTTTAAAATTGCTTTTCAGTTACGCATGAGAGCTAGTCCATAAACCCTTGAAGATCACAGAGCAAAAGTTATTGACATAGAGGAATGAATTAGATTTTGACTAAAATCTGTAAGGGAAAACACTTTACAAACTCAATATTTAACAAATTCCTCTATATTTAAGGATTTCTTTATACAGAGCAAGGTTGGCAAACCTTTCAATGGCACAGCAGAGAAGTGTTAGAAAAAGATAGTTACTGATTTGCAATTACTCTGTAGACAAGGTGTCTGAACAACGTCAATTATTTCTGTTATTTACTAATTATTGTTAGATTTGTCATTACAAGACTTTGTTTGAATTTCACCTAATCTGCCCTTGTCAGAGGGACAAAAGACACTTATTTTATCCCAGGAATTATCAAATTAGTATTCTTAGCTGATTATAAGTCAAATATATTATGGAATAGTACATAGACTAGAATTTGGTGCTCTCCCTGTTAGCTATATTTCTGATTAAATGCAGTCTGTGGTTCACACCTACACAGGAATGAAAAAAAAAAGTCTGGGTATAGGTTAGAATATAACACTGTTAGTTGGCAAGGGAGACAAATGCATGCCAATTGTTGGAATTCTCTACATGTGGTCTAAAATGCTCAGCAGCAGAGCATCTACAATTCTGACAGTCACTAACACAAATTACCTTGTGGTATATCAGAAGAGCCGGCAGCAGCATGCCATATAATAATTGTCTAGGATACAGTGCTAGAGATTCTGCAGTGCCTCCCAAGAGTCTGCCAACTGCACAGCAGAAAGCCAGCAGTTTGTGTGCAACAGCTACGCATGTGTCCTGTTAGTGAACAAGACTCCTTAAACAGTGCGGAGTAAAATGACAGTCTCTATTAGACCATTACACAGACACTGGGTATCTTCCTTGCTCTCCAGAGCAATAGGAGCTTCTCAGCAACTCTGAAGTTACATGACCAAAGAGATATAATTGGCCCACGAAGACAAGCCCGGGACTCCAACATGTTCCTTTTGTAACATTTCTAAAGGAAAAAAAAAAAATGTTTTGTTGGTAGGATGTTTTAAAATTATGGAAAAAAAAATCAAAATAGGATTCAAAGGCATACTTTGAAAAATGGTTTTATCTATGTAATAGCCTTCAATATAAAATCCCACGGCCTGAATCTGTTTTCCCATTGGCATTCTTGTACAAATCTAATTCATGCTACCCTAAATTGTCTTAATAGCTGCATGGACCATAAGTCAGTAGATTCTTCTTTACCCCTGATTTTGTAACTAGCTTTCCTTCTCCACAATCATGTTGAACTTGGCAGAGCTCCAGCTTCGAGTTAAAGTTTAATAATATACTTTCTATTACAGGTGTTAAATATAAAACAACCTGATTCAGTGATAATTCAGGAGAAAAAAAAGAAACACAACTAAATAAAATATATAATGTATACATTATATTGTATATATGCATTGCAGCTAGTGATGAAACAAGACTGAACCACTGGTAAGTTAAGAGAAGAAGTGGTCTTAATTATGCTCGTCATTATTTTATCGTTCAATAGATTTGTACCATAAAAAACAAACAAATGTATTTTTTCCATAGGTATATACATGTGTTCTCAGATATATGTATATATATATGAAAATTGTTGTCATGCTAAAATATCACATAGTTCAATATCAGTACCAGTTATATCACGTACATTTTTCACTGCATGATTTAACAATGAAAAAAACATGAGGGCTAAGTTCTGTCTGGACATATCAGAATGATCAAGTTCAGGTTTTGATTTTCTGGAATTGTAAAGATTGATCCATATTACTCCAGTTCTTGACAGAATAAGCCTTGAGAATTCAGTGGATTTCACTGAAGGCTGAGTTACCTTTCTAATTAGGTTACTCACTAAAGCTTTAGTGAGTAGTTTTTGCCACAGAATGAAAACTGTTTGCCTATTTGGGCTTAAATAGTAATGTTTTCAGTCAGTGCATTACTTTCCTTCCTTTGCTGTAATCCCTCCTGAACTGTGTTTCAAAGTTTGAGAGGTATCTTTACCCCTACAAGAAAAGGAAGCTAGGTCTGGAGTTCAATTTCTCATTGCCTACCATAGATATCTCTCCAGCTTGCAGTACATTGATGAAACGGATATGTTAAGCTGGGGTAGCCCTGTGTAATACAGATATACTCTGCTTCTGTACCCACTAATTCATTAAATGCCATTGCTGGCTGTATCCCTATATCCCTCAAGATGTAGCTCTGGTACAGCAAGTTCCCACGAAAACCTTTGAATACATGAAGGGACTACACATACTTAAGTAATCTACTGATGAAGATTCACAGATTTTAATGATAAATACTGGTTTGGTTTTTTGGGTTTTTTTTTTTTTTTTAGTTTGTTCACATGGCAAGGCACTTGCAAACAACCAATATCACCTGACATTCATATACTTAATCTTTTGTTTGGAAGTCAGTGCTGCAGATGCTAGAAGACAAAGAAATATTATTCACTTCCCTCTTGACCATGCCATTACATGTAAATAGTAATTTGAGATATTTTTTATTTGGTACAACATGTATTGAACATCATCTTATGTTATTGTTATAGCTCATCATTATACAGGAGTCAGGGCAGTGTTGACACACCCAGAAATTTGTTTCGGCAAAAGGAAACACTCCTTGAGCAAAGTCAAGAATTTATTGCTAGTGTAATTAAAATCCTAACTATCTAATCAAAGAATTCAAATCTAATCATTGCAGACAAAAAAAAAAAGAAAAAAAAATACTATTAGAGAAAGATAATAGAGTTAAAACTGCTGTACAGACAATTCCTACTATCTAGGCATTCCCCACTGTTCTGGCTTACCCTTCCACTATCCTTCTGGGTCCTAAGGTTATTGGCTAAACTTTGGGGCAGGGGGAGTCTGACAGCAGGTTGCCAGCATCCCAAGTCCTTCAGAAGGAAAGATATGATGTTCACGGTGGGGATTTCTTTCTCCTCTTTGGTGGCAGGAGGATGATTTATATCTCACCACTTTTTACAATTTGCTTTTTCTTCATTGCTCCACAATCCTATTTTACACCTAAACGTACTATATATAAAGTGTCTTACATATAGCAGATAATTGTTCTTTGATACCCTAAAATCTGTATTGTCCAGCTCCCATGCCTGCTTTTCTTTAATGATCAGAAAATGATCACTGGTGAATTGTTTATAGTCCTGGGGTCTCAGGTGTCACCATGTGCCACCTACCATGTCATGCCCACATTCCTCTGCACTGCACTGGGTCACTGCACTTTCAATCTTCCATTATCATATCATGCCTGTACTCCTCCATACTACTTCATTATGTGAAGATCATAAATGTTTGTTGTGTGCAGAAAAAAGCCTCACTTATCACTACCACCTGCACAAAAACAAAGAGAGCTTTGGGTAGATCAAGACAAGTCCAGACAAAGCCTAACCAGATTCAATCCAGAAGTCTGAGTATCAAGGCTGTACCATCCATGCCAGTGCTGTAGTTTTTGGGCTACAGATACAGAAAGCATTAGTAGGCTATGTAAGTAAAAAAACCCAAAAACAAACAAACCCCAAAAAACAATGGTGACAAGCTGGACAACTGCTAAACCAGGCAATGACAGCACTCAACTTCTTCTGATAGTATCAGAAGCTTTAAAGGAGGTATCAGCAACCCTTCCTCTCCAGGAGAGTATGCAACCACATACCAAAACACAGCTGACATCCCATGAAAACAACATATTTTCTTCAGTTTCAACTACTAAGTAAAAACACAGATGTTATTAAATAGTGGAGTTGCTTAAGTGGTATCAGATACATGTGGTCCAGATTAATATCTTCAGGAAATGGTCTGATATTTGACTCACCAACATCAATGTGATACGTAATTACCAAGAACATGTTTGCACAGTGTAATACTTTAGACATGTTTTTCTACAGTTCAGAGTAAAACCAATTTTGTAGTGAAATGTAGTGCTTGATAAAGGCTGGAGTTCTGCCTTGTAGAGGTTTTCATATATAAACTTTCATAGTACTTCACAGGATGGAGATGCTACCAAAGTGGAGAAAATAAAATAGTTCAAACAAGCGATACTTTTTGGTTTAGATTAAAATGCCAATAACCTATCATGACTGTGAAGGATGACTCACTTTAATACTGACACATAAAGATCCCACAAACCACAGAAACATTTGGACTGTTATTTTTAATGGCCTTTTAAAGACCCTAACAATAAATGCAAATAATAAAAAATCCTTATTACATTGCTGTACTTGGCAAAGAAATTAGAGTTGTTTTGGATGATGGCTATACTAAGTCTAGCTGGGATGGAGTTAACTTTCCTCACAGCAGCCCATATAGTGCCATGCTTTGCATTTCTGGCTAGAATGGTGTTGATAAAGTGCCAATGTTTTTGCTATTGCTGAGCAGTGCTTGCACAGCACCAGGGTTTTCTCTCCAACCCCTCTCCAACCCACCATTTCCCCTCACCCTCCACAAAGATCAGTAGGCTTAGAGTGGGCAAGAGGTTGGGAGGGGACACAGCCGGGACAGCTGACTTAACTGACCACAGGGATATGTCTTACCATACGACACCATGCTCAGTAATAGAAGCTGGAGGAAAGGCGGGAGCAGGGGAAGACTTCGATTATTAAGGCGTTTGTCTTCCAAAGCAACCACAAGACATGCTGAGGCCCCGCTTCCCGGTAGCTAGGCATTGTCTGCTGGGGGGAAGTAGAGAATGAATCTCCCATTTTGCTTTCCTTCCACATGCAGCTTTCACTTTTTTCATTAAACTGCATTCATCTCATCCCATGAGCTTGCCCATCTTATTTTCTTTCCCTGTTCTGTTGAGGAGGGGGATCGAGAGCGCTGCAAGGTGGGAAGCCTGACAGTCACTCAAGGTCAACCCACTACAATGTATTTATTTAAAAATAGTGCAGTGATTGCCACTGTGTTCATGTGCCACAGTCAAAAAGAATAAAATTGCAGACTCTTTGCAATGGACTTTTCAAACAGTAGGCATTAATATGAAATGGTTATTTGTGATGCTATAGCATAGAAATATCACATTGATAGCAAGAAAGGCAGGAACTGTTCTTTTAGGTCTTCTTTATCAGAGGGATGAATGTGAAGTTGTTTCATTTATTTTAATGAAATTATAAATAAAATACAAAAACTTAGCTGGGTCAAATCCCGAAGTAATTACAAAGCTCCTGTTTATTAAAGGTCTACAAGCCAAGAATCAGAAATGAAGGTAAACAAAGTTTAGGGGAGAAAGTACCCAACTAATACTTAGAAACTTTTCCAAACCACTATATCTAGTCTCTTTAATCCTTAAATCAGCTGGGAACTGCTACAGTTCATCCAAAGCCAGGAGAGTATTATAATTTTCTAGGTTATGATTTCACTACAGTATATAGGAACACACCAATGCATTCAAAGAAGATCAAAGAAATGTGTTCCTGTTAGTCCAATGTTAATTACAAGTGAATACTAAAATATGTACTTTGAAGAAAATTAAGTGCTTATTCAAATGACACAGGTGTTTTCTGCAAGCTCAGAATAACATGTCTGCTTTTTCCTTTTCTCATACATCTGGTAAACTTCAAAATTCTTGAGTGTTTGATAAGATACTAGAGCAAAATAAAGCAAGGTACAGAAATTAATAGATTATAAACTGTAGTATTATCTAGTTCTTATTTCTTTCTTTTTATTAGTAATGTTTCAATTGCTTTAACAATAACTTAGCATCCTTTCCATTTTTCAAATGGAGAACTGGGTCAGAGGGAAGTCATTCGGTCACAATTTGCTAAACTAAGAGAACACAGTATTCAATTTGGGTCAGGGATGGAAAATAAGAAAGGTATCCTGGATAGCAAACCTGGTCTTATATTTACGCAAAAAGAAAAAAAAAAAAGAAAGCAAAAAGACAAGAATCCTGACAATTTTCCAATTTTCCACACATACCACTGAAGCCTGTGTCCCACTTACTATTTGTGATATCTTCTCCAGCATGAATAAATACAACTTTACTGCTCATACTCAGTGTATTTCGTGTTGACACTGGCTAGTTTTTTTACTCCTGTGTTACAGGGAATACTTTTAAGCTAAGCAAAATTCTCAAGTCACAGAATCTTTCTGGTAGACTGTTGCTCGTGTGACTTCCATATAGTAAGGCCCTCCTGATTTGAGATTGGCAGAGATCAGAGTTCACGTCTCATAGTAACTACTAAACATACAGAGGAGAGGGGGAAAAAAAAAAGTAACTACACCATTGACGTACCAGAAAACAATTCTGTAACTAGAAATGATAATGCTTCAAAAACAGTCAGTAAAATAAATAAATAAATAAATAAAGCTGTTGATGTGCATGACACGTATCCACTTAGAAGATCATTCTATTGACTTAATCTTACAGAACTGCCCCTTATAAAAATTGCTGATCAACCCCAGAGGCATGTAGCAAGAATTAAATCAGAAAAACTGTATCTGTTGGGTCTAATTTTCCACATCCTTGCATTTTTAGAGTAATTTATGCCTTCACATAACAAGGTGCAAAATATTTGTAAAACATAATTCTCCATTTAGCTATAAATACAGTAGCAGTGACTTTTTTCTTTTTTTTTAACATACTCTGCAGTGACATACATGAACACATAAGGTATATTATTATACTAAAGAGTACAGAACTGAGTTAAACTTTTGAGTGTTGTTTCATGAAATGTTCCAAAAGGTTGCAGTTTTTCTGCTACTTCCCCCTCTGATACCCAGTTAAAAATGGTCTGAAATTTCTGATTGCCTTTTCAAGTACCATTGCTGAATGCAAATACGACTTGGTTTAAACAAAACAAAAAGGAGAATTCTGTGTACATAGATTGAAAAGAGTCTAAAGGTTGGGTCAGAAGTTTTGCAGTATAAAGGATGTCTTGTGAGAGCTGTCTTCCAGGTCTTTTTTTTTTTTTTTTAAACCAATGCTTTTTTTTTTTTTTAAAAAAAAGGACTGATAAAGAAACATCCTTTCCCCCAACAACTACTTTTGACATTAATACTAAATCTTGCAGGGAAAAAAAGATCTATATAGAGTCACTTCAAGTGTAGGAGTACCGATTAGCAGATTGAGGGCAGGACAATAGTATTTTCTTTCAAGATTAAAAAAAAGAAAAGTAAAAATAAAAGCACAGTTAATACAAGCACAACAAAAGAACCAGTCAAGTAGAACAGTCAGTGTTATAGAACAGTGAGATAGCAGTAATCATAACAAAGAAAGTTAAAAAATAGGAATTTTCTTCCCTTTTTTTTTTTTTTTAAATGTGATACATTGCAATTGCTTATGAAGGAGATGTTCTTTAAAAGCAAACTAGAGTTCTATATAAACTTTTCCACTCAGCCTTTATGTCATATTGTTTCCAACTTACAGACTTTCTCCACTGTTAGGATTGTATTAGGCAGGAATAATGACTTATACCATAGACCAGCCCATACCCAAATAAGAACTAGACTGAGACCATCAAATTCACATCTGTGATGAACCACAGGAATTAAAAACAGTCATGCTTGTTAGCATGACACCTAATACTGAACATGGTTGGTCAGCTTGCATGTTTCTTACTTGAGTGACCATGGAAATATTATACTCCAGCATGGTAAAAAAAGGTGATTTAAGTTAATATCTTTCCAGGTCCTTATATGCATTCACTATAAATATTAACAATGGTAGATAAATAAAATATATTTAAATAAATATTAGTAAAAAGCCACTTATCTACTATAAAGAAGTACTCTATGAAATATTGAAGATCAGGTTCCTATACATGTATAGGAGGCAGTGAAGGAACAAGATATGACCTGGATTTTGCCTTAGAATCACTGCAGCAATGAGGGAGCGTCTAGCAAGCAGCCAGAGCAACCAGTTTTCCTTCTGTCTTCCTCAGCAAAGGGTGTATAGCCGTGCACCTTCTGCACCAGAGCTTTTTTCAGGTTGCAGCAAATAATATAGGACTCTGTTTTTTAGGTGTTGCCAAATACAGCACAGAGTTTCCACTTTTTTGTACCTATATGGAGAATTGAAACATGATTTCTACCCTGAAGGACCTCAACTTGGGGATTTAAAATTTTAGCTCACTCCTACTTCCAGATTTCTTCACTACTGCTCATTATTAACTAGACCAAATATTTAATCGAATTTAACATGTGTTTCTGCTGTACAGGAACCTGTTGATATTACCTTTTTTCCATGAGCACCAAGAGATGGGAATAGATGTAATATTTGAAGGATTCTGTTTAAATGTACTTAAATGATGCTGCTGAGCTTACCAGAACAGCCATATATGTTCACAATAAAGAATTTGGCTAGCATATTCTTCAGTTGCACCTAAAACATGGTAAATTGAATAAACTAATAATGTTTGAACTTGAACAGCAGACAAGTTAGAAAATAAATCCTAGGAAAACACTGAAAGGCTTTAAAATATCTTGAAATGTCTTCATAAATCCACGTTTATTTCAGAAGATGTTTATAATCCGATGATCTTGATTGCAGAGTACAGTGTCTTCATTTCTCCAAGAATTCCCAAGTCAGTTACCTCTTAATTTACTTTAATTGACATATTTCCCTTCCTCCATGCTTTATTGTTGTTTTTTTATGTCATAATCGATTTTACAACTATTTATCTGTGCAAGAAAAACATGGAAATTCAGGAATTCTTGTATTATTGGGGCCTGAAACCTATGCAACTCTACAACAAGCAATCATTTCTCATTTTACAGATTTTTTTTCCCCTTCTTTGCCATATAAGTAGACCTAGGTATTTCCATTCCAAAATATATATTTACTACAAAGATATAAAACTGTTTTCCAACAGAAAGTAATGAAATTAGTGCTGTTTAATATCCTTACTAGGATATCATGAACTAGACAAATTTGAAAGCATTAATGAAGCAAAATTTCAAAAAATGACTGGTATATATATATGCATATATATGTAGTGATAGAACGAGAGGTAATGGTTTTAAACTGAATGAGGGTAGATTTAGATTAGATATTAGGAAAAAGTTCTTTACTCTGAGGGTGGTGAGATGCTGGAATAGGTTGCCCAGAGTTGTGGATGCCTCCAGGCCAGGTTGGATGGGGCTTCGAGTAACCTGATCTGGTGGAAGGTGTCCCTGCCCATGGCAGGGGGGTTGGACCAAATGATCTCTAAGGTCCCTTCCAACCTAAAGCATTCTATGATCTATACTTAAAGCCATATAATTTACACTGTATAATGGAGAAATTCTACACCCCATCACACCAGCCTTACTCAAACCACAAAGCCTCATTTCCTGAGGAAAGGGTGGCAGACCTGGGCCTCTCACCTCCATAGCATAAGGCCTGATGTGGCCACTAGCTGTGACCAAGATGAAATCTTACACCTTTTCCCCTTCAGTGGTCTTGGAGTCATTACATACATACAATTTGTTATGAGCATCACAGAGAACCTCTGTTTCCCTGACAGTATCTAGAATAAGGTACTATTTGAAGTATTTCACTGAGGTGCTGAGCCGTCAACAACCTTCCTGTTTATCAAAGTTCCTAAATGCGTGTTAGCCTTTGTAACAATATAATAATAGCTTAGTTATGCTAATAAATAAGGATCAGTTAAGCACATACTTCAATATGTTGCTTAATTACGAAACAGATCAAGTACTAAGATCATATTTCTGTGAATAAAATAACTCTGAGATCAATTTGTTGTTCTATCAATGAATATTTCTAGAGAGACTTTACAGTCTTTTGGGTAAAATAAAATAAACCTTATTTTGTTAATTAGTGGGAAAGAAACCACAAACCAAAACCAGATTCTGTCATTACTGTGTTAATTATTTGCATTGTCACCAAACGCAAACAAGCACAAGCACTGGGTGGGTACACAGACAACTTAAAGTCCTTAAGTATTTATTGTAAAGATGAATCAAATGTAGTTATTTTATGGTCAGCGATATCAACTTGACACAAGATCCTTCTCATTTAACACCGCTGCATCAGCACACTTTTGTACAAGCATCTTCTTTTAAAAACAAAACAAAATTAAAAAAATAATTTAATTTAATCTTATATATATTGCTACCATGTATATATACTTATATTACCTGACAAAAACAAAAGTCCCCAAACCAAACCCTAACCAACTTCCTAATTCAAGTATGAAACATGTTAAAAAGGCTCTACAAATCCTGATTTTATTTTTTTTTTTTTTTACTTCATAGCATACTTGTGATACCCATTGGAGTCTGTTATATCTTTGGCACACTGGCAAAAGGCAATTTTTAGATACTGTTGTATCATTTTTCAGTAGCTTTATCACCATTTCTACCTTTCCTAGTGTTCTGCTAATACTTTCCATCTATTTACCCGAGCTGCTGCTTGTGACAGATCTAATGAATGGCATACTCTGTAGCATGTTGACTGGTAAAATATTTAAAAAACAAGGACAAGATCGACTGAGGTCAGTAAAAATATGTCTGTGCTACACCTCTTTTTACCTCATATATTTTCCTTGTCAAAGACATCAGTAATGCTTCATTTTCAGACTCACCAATTTAGAATGGATGAGGATTTAAATGTCACCCTTCATTACTGTTTGATATGATAAAGGTTTCATACCTCAGACCACCTCAGTAAGGATAACTTTATCCAATTCTTTTACGAAAAGTGTTAATTTTGTTTCTTAAACTATTTCTTTATCAGAAGGTCTTTTGTTCTTGGTTACACACGCTATTAAATAGATCTTACTAGACTTAAAGTTCATCTAGAAAAGTATTTTATGTGTTTTCTGAAATGTCTTTTACGTGTTTCACATTTAAATTCTTCCAGGTAAGGGCTTGATAGCTTTTCCCAATAGGAGCAATGGAGGTTAGGTGACAGAGTGAATTAACTTTAAGACATTCAGAACCATATGGTCCCACAGTCTGCATGCCTAAAGGAGTAGTAAATCATTGCACCGCCAACCCTCCCCACCACAAAAAAGAAAAAAGCACAAGCTGGTGAATCTTCCTCCAAATTCAATGTGTGAGCTATAAAAACCTTACTCAGCATCCTGCGGGGCCAGGCAAAAAAAAAAAAAAAAAAAAAAAAAAAAAACA
>NW_009646420.1:625444-656224 GCF_000708025.1 Charadrius vociferus
CCTCTTCCCCTGCTGGCCTCTGCGCTGTCACCCCAAAACCCCAGCCTGTTCCTGGGCTGTGCCTATGGGAGCAGGGCTTACCAATCTTCCAACCAGCGCCTCGGCCACCTCATAGACTGAGGGGTGCAGTACAGAAAAACCTCAAAAAAGATACAGTTAAAATTGTTAAAGGGGAAAAAACAAGCAAACAAACCACAAAACCCTGTTTGGAAATGAAAACGGCCTTCCCCAGGAGCACTGCTTTTCTTTGCTGTCACATTTACCCTCTTGTCTGCCTCTGCGTCCCACTGCTCTTGGCCTCCCTGAACAAGAGGCAGCCATGAGGGGCTGCCCATGGTGGGGCCTCACCCAGGAGATGTCTCCACCCCAGCTGTGCCAGGGGGTCCTCTTGGCTTTTGCACCCCACCTTGCTCCCTCCTCAGTGCTCCCAGCTGCCCTCCAGCCATTGGCAACGTGTCCCCTGCCCAGGGCCAGCAGTGCTCACAGCCCCAGGACTGCCAGCTCCACGAGCACAGGGAGCCTACCCAGCCCCAACCAAACATAGCTGGGGGGGGAAGTATTGTCGCTCTTTCTGGACTTACGTTTCCACAAACCCATTGGAGTTGGCTTGTTTGTAAGACACTCAACCTGAATCTATGCAGCTGGGGAGAGCTATGTTCTTTTAAGCTCTGCCCACAGCCGGTGGAGGCACCCCAGTATCTAAGCCAGACTTGTGGAGGGCACCACTCTCCTTTGCTTAGGGAGGGGGGCATTAGGCACTTAATGCAAATACCTCATTTAAGTACCAATAATTGAATCATAGAATCATAGAATTGTTGAGATTGGAAGGGACCTTTAAGATCAAGTTCAACCATTAACCTAACCTGACAAAATCACTTCTAAACCATGTCACCAAGTACCACGTCTACACTTTTTTTTTAAACATCTCCAGGGATGGCAAATCCATCCAGCCTCCACCGAGGCCAGGGTGCCGTTGGCTTTCTTGGCCACCTGGGCACACTGCTGGCTCATATCCAGCCAGATGTCCACTAACATCCCCAGGTCCTTTTCTACCAGGCAGCTTTCGAGCCACTCTGCCCCAGTCCTGTAGCGCTGCTTGAGGTTGTTGTGACCCATGTGCAGGATCTGGCACTTGGCCTTGTTGAACCTCATACCATTAGCCTTGGCCCATCAGTCCAGCCTGTCCAGATCCCTCTGTAGAACCATCCTACCCTCAAGCAGATCAACATGCTCACCTAGCTTAGTGTCATCTGCGAACTTACTGAGGGTGCATTCGATCCCCTCGTCCAGGTCACTGATGAAGATACTAAAGAGAACCAGCACCGAGCCCTCAAGAACACCACTTGTGACCAGACACCAACTGGATTTAACTCCATTCACCACCACTCTCTGGGCATGACCATCCAGCCAGTTTTTTACACAGTCAAGAGTACACCTGTCCAGGTCACAAGCAGCTAGTTTCTCCAGGAGAATGCTGTGGGAAACAGTGTCAAAAGATTTGCTAAAATCCAGGTAGATACCATCCACAGCTTTTCCCTCATCCACTAAGCGTGTCACCTTATCATAGAAGGAGATCAGCTTTGTCAGGCATGACCTGCCTTTCACAAACCCATGCTGACTGGGCCTGATCACCCTGTTCTCCTGCACGTGCCGTGTAATGGCACTGATGATGATCTGTTCCATGACCTTCCCAGGCGCTGAGGTCAGACTGACTGGCCTATAGTTCCCTGGATCCTCCTTCCGGCCCTTCTTGTGGATAGGTGTCACATTTGCCAACCTCCAGTCAGCTGGGACCTCCCCGGTTAGCCAGGACTGCTCATAAATGATGCAAAGTGGCCTGGATAGAACTTCTGCCAGCTCCCTCAGTACCCTTGGATGGATTCTATCCGGCCCCATAGAGTTGTGTATCTCCAGGTGCTGAAGCAGGCCCCTCACCATTTCCCCTTGGATTACAGGGGCTTCATTCTCCTCCCCATCCCTGTCTTCTAGCTCAGAGGTCTGGATACTCAGGTAACAACTGGTCCTACTGCAGAAGACTGAGGCAAAGATGGCATTAAGGACCTCAGCCTTCTCCTCATCCTTGGTCACTATGTTACCGGCCCTGTCTACTAGAGGACAGAGATTATCCTTGGTTCTCTTTTTATTGCTAACATATTTATAGAAACATTTTTTTTTGTTGTCCTTGACAGCAGAAGCCAGGTTTAGTTCTAGCTGGGATTTGGCCCTCCTAATTTTTTCCCCTACATAGCCTCACTACTTCTTTGTATTCCTCATGAGTGGCCTGTCCTTCCTTCCAAAGGCCATAAACCCTCTTTTTCTCCCTAAGTTGCAACCCTAGTGTCCTGTTTAGTCAGGCTGGTCTTTTTCCCTGACGGCTTGTCTTTCGGCACATGGGGACAGCCTGCTTCCTGTGCCTTTAAGACTTCCTTCTTGAAAAACATCCAGGCTTCCTGGACTCCTTTGCCCTGGAGGACTGCCTCCCAAGGGACTTTGTCAACCAGGCTCCCGAAAAGTCCAAAGTCTGCCCTCCAGAAGTCCAAGGTAGCAGTTCTGCTGACCCACGTCCTTGCTTCTCCCAGAATCAAAAACTCTATCATTTCTCGATCACTGTTCCCAAGACAGCCTCCAACCGTCACATCTCCCATAAGCTCTTCCCTGTTTACAAAGAGCAGGTCCAGCAGGGCACCTCCCCTAGTCGGCTCCCTCACCAGCTGCGTCAGGAAGTTATCCCCAGTATACTCCAAGAACCTTCTAGACTGTTCCCTCCTTGCTGTATTGCATTCCCAGCATATATCCAGCAAGTTGAAGTCCCCCACGGGGACAAGAGCTTAGAATCTCGAGACTTCTCCCAGCCGCTTGTAGAATATTTCATCTGCCTCCTCATCCTGATTGGGTGGTCTATAACAGACTCCTACTACAATATCTGCCTTGTTGTCCCGCCCCCTGATTCTTACCCATAAACACTCAACCCTATTGTCACCATCATTTAGTTCAATTCATAACACTCCCTGACATACAGGGCCACCCCCTCCTCCCCCCCTCTCCTTGCTTGCCTGTCCTTCCTGAAGAGCCTATAGCCATCCATGGCAGCACTATAGCCATGTCAGTCATACCACCACATTTCTGTGATGGCATTATCCTGCTACACAACGGCTTCCAGCTCCTCCTGTTTCTTGCCCATGCTACATGCATTAGTGTATAAGCACTTCAGCTGGGCTATTGGTCCCTTCTCCTTTTTACTGAGGGAAGCCATAATTCCGCCACCACCAGACTTACTCCTAAGGAGCCCGGTTACGCCCCCTTCCTTTTTCAAATCTAGTGCCAGCATGCCACTTTCAGGATTTTTGCTAGCAAGCCCAGATCTATCCCCAACCCCCCTTGAATCTAATTTAAAGCTCTGTCAATGAGCCCCACCAACTCCTGCCCTAAACCCCACTTCCCCCTGCGAGACAGGCTTTTACCATTTGTTGCCAGCAGGCCTGGTGTCTTGAAAAGCAGCCCATGATCAAAGAACCCAAAGTCCTGCCAATGACGCCAGTCTCTGAGCCAGGCATCGATCAGCTGGCGTTTCCTGTCTATCTCCTCATCAATCCTAGCAACTGGTGGGATAGAAGCAAACATTACTTGTGCTCCTGATGCCCTAACCACCCATCCCAGGGCCCTGAAGTCTTTCTTCATTGCCCTCAGGCTTCTTCCTGAAATTTCGTCATTGCCTAACTGAAAAATCATTAATGGGTAGTAGTCAACAGGCCGAACTAGGGTAGGGAGTTTCCTCTGGACATCCTTAACTCTGTCCCCAGGAAGACAGCAGACTTCTCTACGGATTGGGTCTCGTCTACATATGGGACCCTCCACTCCCTTCAGAATCAAGTCCCCTACTACAAGGACACGTCTTTCTTTCATTACTGAGAAAGTTGTTATACGAGGCGTAATCCATCTTGGTCTCAGTGACACCTCCAAGTTCGGCGAGCTGTCATCCTCTGGTTCCCTTTGCAGAACATCGTATCTGTTTTGCAAGGGCACCTGGGATGGTGTGGGGGTTACTTGGGAGGCACACCTGCCACGCCGGGCAGGGACTTGTTGCCACTGGCCCCTGTCCTCTGAATCTCCACATTCAGCCACGCTGCTGGAGGGTGGGGAGTGCTCTGTATGCAGAGCTCTGTCTGCCTGATGTGCTTCTTTCAGGGAAGGCAGGGTGCAACTCCAGCGATCTATCTCTTGCTCACACTCCCTTATACTTCTCAATTGACTCACCTCCTCAAGGAACTCCACCACCAGGCGAAGGAGCTCCTCTACCTGGGCACACCTCCCACAGGCCTGCTCACCACTACCATTCCACACTGGCGTAAGAGCAGGGCACACCCTGCAGCCTAACACCCGGGTGGCAGCATGTTCCTGTAATAAGTAATTTAGGAAAAGAATTTTGCTTCAGCTAAAATGGATGTGTGCTTGCTATGGCTTCAGCTAAGATAGGTGTGTGCTTGCGATGCGTTTGGAAAAGAGATAGTGTTAGATAGGATATCAGTTGAAAGCAACGGTTGAAAGTACTGGAAAACAAAGGGTGGTGTTGTCAGCTAAGATAACCACAGAAGTGTAAAGAATAAAGAAGCCACAAGAAGGACATGGTGATAAAGACTTTAAGCCTCCCTCTGATGACCACCAGGAAGACCCCTGAGGAAGCATAGGGCCTGCACAGCTAGAAGGGAGGGGCCATGTTCAGGGGTGGGTTGCATTCCAAGAACTTATTGACTATGTAATTGGGGGTGCGTTGCGTTCCAAAAACTCGTCGATTATGCAAATTATTTTTGAAGAAGAAACATGAATAAGGAATACGAAATACAAACAAGCGTTTGTAAGAGAAAAACGAGCCAGAGGAAGAGAGATACCCTGTTTAACTCCCAGTGCCGTAATAAATATTCTTTGCTCCACCGAATTTGCCCTGACTAAAATTCAATATAGTGAGCATGTTCCTCACATTCCCGTACGAGCTCTGCTTGGGTGGCCCCATCAGAGCTGCTCAGTGCGGAGCTCAGGGATGCCATGGCCTTCTGCCCACTGGTTACCACGGCTTCCTGCCCAGGTCGAGCGGCTTTCACCCACTCACCCTGCAAAGTGCTGCGGCCCACTGGCCCGCTCTCCACTGCGGTGACGTCCTGGGTGATGCCTACTGGCTGCCTGCGTCCGGCACCGCCCGTTTAGAAACACCGCGGGCAGTGTTGGCTCCCGCCCCTTCCGCATCAGCAGCCCGCCCCCGAGCTGCTGGTCCCGGCGTGAGCTGGCTGCGCTTCCTGGCTTTGAGAGCCCCCAAAAGCGCCCCTTGCCGGCCCTTATTACTGAGTGGGATAAATGGAGGCTTAGTCCTTGCGGTATGTTTCTTCCATGGTCACAGAATCACAGAATGGTCAGGGTTGGAAGGGACCTCTGGAGATCATCTAGTCCACCCCCCCCTGCCAGAGCAGGGTCACCTACAGCAGGTTGCACAGAACAGCGTCCAGGCGGGGTTTGAATGTCTCCAGAGTAGGAGACTCCCCCACCTCTCTGGGCAGCCTGTTCCAGTGCTCTGCCACCCTCAAAGAAGTTTCTCCTCATGTTTAGAGGGAACTTCCTATGTTCAAGTTTGTGCCCATTACCTCTTGTCCCATCACTGGGCACCACTGAAAAAAGACTGTTCCCATCACCCTGGCACCCTCCCTTTAAGTATTTATAAGCATGAATAATATCGCCCCTCAGTTGTCTTTTCTCTAGACTAAAAAGACCCAAGTCCCTCAGCCTTTCCTCATAAGAGAGATGCTCCAATCCCCTAATCATCTTTGTAGCCCTTTGCTGGACCCTCTCCAGCAGTTCCCTGTCCTTTTTGAGCTGGGGAACCCAGAACTGGACACAATGGGACCAAGAAGAGCCAGATTTTACAAAGAAAAAAATGCACATTGATTCCCACCAGCGTTTGTGTTCGTTCAAGAAGGAAGGAACTAGGCCTATAGTGAAACTGTATTATCTGCTCGAACAGCGGACTGCCAAGGCACATGGCATTTTAATAGATATAGATATGAATATTTAGCTAGCTTTTATTATACCAAAAATGAAAACATTAAACCAAGACCAGGATTTCACCCTATTCTTCCAGGTGTTTGCTGTTCAGAACCATGCTTTGTAGCCTTAACAAGCATGACTTCAACAGTCTCTTGTATAAACCTAGCTTCCTCAGAAAAAACAAAGAAGCCAAAAGTCAGACATGTGTCTTCCTCCAAACCACATCCAAAGACTGCCCCTGTCCCAGACAGCCGCTGAGGTAGTCCATCGTTCACCACCTGCCCTCCTGCACCGGTACCCCAACACCCTCACTGGTCCCTGGTACGGTCCTGCACCTCCAACACCCTCACTGGTCCCTGGTACGGCTCCTCCATGGGCATCCCCTTCAATACCACTCTTGATGGGTCTAGGATCATGGAAGCAAGGCACTTCTTCACTTTTTTTTTTTTTTTTTTTTCAGTTCTCCCCCACCATGCTCTGCTCGCTTAGTCTGTCATGGCTTAATTCATGTTATATCCACTAGTCAATATTCTCAGTAGTCTCCCTATTTTTGAGTATCCCTAGCCCCCAAGATATTTATTCCCACTCAGGATCCCACAGTTTCAACCCCAAGACCTTTTGGATTATACAGACTGGTTAAAACCAAAACCTTTCATAATTCTTAAGATTAGGATTACAGCTGAGGCATGATCTTACACTAAGTAGTACGGAAATATTGTAATTTGCTCCCTCTTTGTTCCTGGCAAATTTGAATACTTTATATACAAACAATTCTAAATGTCTGCAATTAAAGAAACGTATATTGTGCTTGATTCTATTATAGGTAAAGACATTTACCTTTTACTGAAATTCTGCTTGCAGAATTGTGGTTTGTTTTAATTTTCCTTACTATTATGCTGCTTTTTCCTATAGAAGATTAGAGAAGGATTCCATCAGAGGTCCTCCCAAGCTCTCAGCCTTGTTTATGGTATTTTATAAGCAGCATTATTAGTGTTAGGAAGCTTTCCTTTTCTGCACTTCTGTGAAATTTTCATAATTAGGTATGTATAATTAAGATTTCCATTAGTGGTTTTTTGTTTTTTTTTTTTTTTTAATTCCCCTTGCACCAGTGAAAATGACAGATAAATGCCTTGAGACTTTGTAATGCCTTAATTGTTCCCCAAGAGTTAGATTACAGAGTTAGGACCTGATTCATGCACATTTTATGCACCATTTCCTTGACTTTTTTTTTTATTTAACATTTTGTTCAGAAACTTAATATTGCTGAGAAAAGTGCCAATACTTCTTATTTACATATGTCCCTTGAGAATAGTTGCCATGCCTTCCCTCTGCACCTCATTATGTACTACATGCACTCCAAAGAAGAGAAAGAATCAGCTAATAATAAGGCATGCAATAGTCCAACTAACCAAATATATACAACTTTTTGTTGTTATTTCAACCTTTCAGATAAATCATGCCATGGGTTTCAGCAGAATACACCTGATGCATCTCAGAAAAGTCACTCTGAATTCACATCAGTGTAAATAAAAACAGATTTTGAATACTAAGAGACAGCCATCAAAACAATGATCAAGAAAATGTGAGCACACATAGCAGTCTGCTTTTCAGATTTCATACATATTTCATCATAAAACCTAGTTGCTATTTTACAGGGGTGAGCTGCTAAAAGAATATGAAAATAATGGCTTGAGAGGCAACCATGGGGTTAGTACCAGAGGCATTGCTCCTCTTCTCCGTGGAAATGGAACCTTCTTGGCGGCACTGAGAGGAAGAGCTTCCCTCACAGCAAGCAGCAGTAGTGCAGATGCCAGCAGAAAGGATGGAGTTGGAAAGGAGCAGTCTGCAACAGTTAGCTCTAACTGGAATGAAGCCCTTCCATTCCAGCCCTGTCACTGTATGTGACAGTATTGTTAACTATAATGCAACACTGTCAGAAAAAAAACAGTCATAACATCCTTATTGTAAAGCGGTTTTTCATTCAGCATAAAACCAGCAAATTTACTTCCTCCACCTTTTCTGATAACTTGCCTAACACTTCAGTGTCCAAAAAAACTGTAGTTTGTTAGCCTAAAGGGCACTGAGCATGGCAGGAAACAGAATTGATAGCTCTACTCCTCTGCCTTGGAGACCCATTCTAGTTAGACAAAGTCTCCTTTCCTGCTCTGACTAGCTGGCTTCTTGTCAAAGAAGAAAATCGTTCTACAGAGTTCCTTTTTGTTGCCCTCCGAAACCCTTAGTATTTTTTCTTTGTCAAAAGTATCAGGCAAAGATGTTGGTGACTGTTCTGCTACTCCTGAGACTGCAGTTGTTAGAGGATTCTGTGTCCTCAGAACAAATTCTCAGTGAAATCAGTTCATTATATTTGGTTGTTGGAATACAGTTAGGTCACCCAAACTTTTTTAAAAACAAATACTAGTTCCTTGCAATAAAAAATAGCAGTGAGGTGGAATTTAATGAGTTTTTCCTGGGTGAGCCATGTGTTAGAAGACATCCAATAGAGAAAAAGAAAAGAAAATAATCTTTCAGCTGCCCAATATTATATGGTCAAAAAGAGGGGAAATATACACAGAAAACTTAACTTTTTTTTTGCCACTTTAGAAAAGGAAAAAAAGTTATTGCCTCTTCTTTATGTCAGTGTTTTTAAAATTCCTTTTATCTCCCTTCACACAAAGTAAGGATAGCTCAAAAGACACTGTAACTTAAAGTGTTCAGGATACAGAAAAAAAAAAAACAAAACAGTAAATCATTATGAGATTTTTCAGATATTCAGGAAAATATTTACATGCAATTAAAAAAAAAACCCAAACACCAAACAGAAAAACCCAAAACTCACAGTGTTTATTTTCTCGCCTTCCATTCCCTTCTCATCTCTCACAAACAAAAGGTAACTTATTTTTTTCCCCTGTTCCTGTGTTCTCAAAAAGCATTGGCTTAATAAAACTCATATGTGTGATATATAACACTACAACATGTTTCTGTTACGTATATATGTACTTTTTTTAGGGTCATGATGCTTCAGTATCTCTTTGCAGTTCTTCCAGAGGATTTAAAGAGATTGAATCCTTATGATTCACTCATCTAAGGACCTCTCCAGAAGCTTTCAGATGAACTCTTACTGAACTAAGGCTGCAGAGAAAGAGCAAGTAGTGTTTTGTTAAAGAACCTGAAAAATACTCTTTACCTGGCCTTTTAGATACAATCCATAGGATTTTGTTTTGTAGGGCAATAACTGGTAAATGCATTTTCAAAATTAAATGCTTGTGCATATATGTGTGTACATGAGCAAACAGGTGCTTAAAATTGCCAAGTGTTCATTGCCTACTGCCATTGCTCTTGAAGCTTTTCATTCTTGAGCAGAAGAGGGAAAAATAATGTTTCTTGAGGATAGATACAAGTGTTTATGACTATTGTGGTTACTAAGAAGTCTGTAATAATTAAACTACATCTTAAAAGCAACAATATTCCTTTCCCCACCCCCACCAATCTGTACACATTCATACACAGTTCTTGCTGAATTTGAACTACTCACATCAAAACAATAACTCACAGAAGTCACCAATATCGCTTATACAGAGAAACATTTCGTAAAAAAATTGTGACAGGTTTCCTGTGTTCCTTCACAAAGAAAAAACTGAACAAACTTCAAAAGAAAAGAAGAAGGAGCTTGCCCTCAATTCTAGCAGGCACGCAGGTTGAAGGATTACCAAATCTTGTAAGATGTTCTCACTGTAGTACTCTTCTGTATGGAAAGACCTTTGAACCACATACCTTTACAGAATATGCTAAGGCTTACAGCAAAGATACCTTCCAGAACAGATATATTTGCTTCAATAATATTCTGTACTTACAGTCATTCCTATAGCTACCCAAGAACTGCTGTACTGTGATGGACCATGATGACCCCAAGATATTTGCTTAAAGCATTGCGATTCTCCTAAAGTACTTATATAGTAAAGACCTATGCCTTTCCCCCCCGACCCTGTTTATTTCCACTTTCACCTTTAACTCTCTCGTACAATGGTTTCTCAATGAGGAAAAGTAAAAATAAAAATAAAAATGAAACACTGTTTACCCTAATAGCTGCCTTCTTGCTAACAGACCTGCTAAAGCCTACAACTTATTTGACTGTGTATAAAAGTCAATGTTACGTGCCATTCATTCCATTTTAAGAAGGACAATCTATTGCCATATTTTCTAATGAGTGTGGGTACACAATCTCTGCATCTCTGCAATAAAAAAATTTGCTTCTTGGAGCACATAAGTTTTCATATTCATCTTACGTTTTGTTTTGTTGGTTTTTTTTTTAAATAGAAAACCCATTATTAGTATCCCAGACAGAATCTTTAACTGAGAGAGGAGATTATTTCAAAAGTTTATAATTCATTCAGAACCACATAAAGCTGGAAGGGATTTTCTCCTAAATGTTAACTGCTTATCTGATGCTTTAGAATATGGCTTTTTGCATCAAGATTTTCAACATTAAAGACACCTCAAAATGTACTCCTTAGAAGAATAGTCACTAACACAGATATTTCAGAAGTTAAAATCATCAGTATTGTAGTAGTCTCTAAATGACCTCAAAGTGGAAGTGTTGATGAAAAAAGCATTTTGAATTTCTAGTGATCACCTTCTGGTAATTATATGGTTCAATTATTTCATATTGTCTAGATATTTTTTTGGGGGGGGGGGTGTTGAAGGGAACAAACCCATCAGACAACTTGTAATGATTGCAAGTCAATTAGTTTAAAGTGAAGTGATATGAAAATACAAATAATTCTCTTCTACTAGTACATTTTAAAAATAGTTAAACCGCTCCTTTTAAAAAGAAGTTGAATTTTAACTTCTTTGGTTTTTGGTACATCTCCCATTTAAGCAATCTGCTCACTTGATGTCTACAAAGAGAATTGAGACTAATCTGTTCCTTAACTTATTTAGTTAATGAGGTTTGGCAAATATTGCAATAATTTTACTTTATCCTTAATAACATGTAATTTTTAACAGCTACCAAAATTTCTCTATTTTCAAATATCTTACAATAGATTAGGAGGTTCACAAGACAAGTAAAATAAATTTTGATTGATAGAATGTGCTAATACACATTCCACTTGTCTCCATCAGATATCAGTCAGTGACAAAAGCAGGACAAGTAACTTTAGGCTTTGGGCAAGAGCAGATTACTTATGTTTCACTCAACAAGCCTGGTACGATAGTGGCAGAGTTTGTAGAAGATCCTAGAAACTGGACTTTTCCTAAACACCTATGTCATCAGTTTACATCTGAGAAAACAAGTATAGTTCATGGACCTCAATTTGAGATTCACATGATCTTGGTAAGGAATAAGATGTTTTGGTTTGATAAGAAAACACCAATTTATTGGAATAAACTGTTAAGAAGAAGAAAATATCACCCTGACAAGTCTCACTATTCATCACCATTTACAAGAAGTTTTGTAAATGCCAAGCTTATTCTACATAGGCAATTCTTTTTTCTTTTTTGTAAGACTAACTACTCCATAGCTTAGATGAAACAAACCTGCCTTAATTGAGTGGTATCTTTAGAAAGAACTGAAATGTTTTGCTTTACAAATATTTACTAATATTTGACTGAAAGAAAAATGTTGAAGTTAAGCTTCCACAGAAATAGTTAAAAACAGTTTCCATTGGCTCCTACTCCATTGTTCCCTTTACAATAGAGTACTATAATGCAGTTCCCATCATACTACTCATTGAGACCACACTTCACTTATTACGGTAAGTGGCTGACTGATTATCTCATGCTAACAGTACATTGCACTCACTGTTCTTAAACTGGCACTGGCGATTCACTTTTGGTTAGGAATCTAGGGAGTCCTAAATTGTCTGCTATGTGTTCATACACATAGAAATTACATCTGTCCTCAGTCTGAGTGGCTTAGTAAACTCTGGAGCCCGCTCCATTTAAATGAGGAGAAAACGGCTAAATTATTCTTAAGAATGATGTGCAGCTGCTCAGTTTGGAAATCAGCTCTTTTCCCTCCCGGGCCTGCAGAGCCCAGCTGTGCTAGCTTCGGCACAGCTAACTACTCCTCTACTCTCATAAGGGAAAGACTGTGTTCACCAAGGAAGGCGGGGAATGGGGGTAGTGCTCATTACTTTATGGTGTAAAAGCGTCTCCTGGTTATCATCTCTGATGCACTGTATCTTCATTTAAAGTGGGATAAATCATCCAGTGTGGCACTGTTGGAGAGACCACAAGGACAACAAAAACCTAAGATGGATATTTTTCATAATATCTTTGTAGAAAAAAAAAGCAACAAAATAAACTGTGCTGTGTAACACTCGTTACTGCTTGAATATCCTCTGCTAGACTTCTAGTACATATTTCTCTGCAATAAAGAATGACGACTCACCTATGGCTCCAGACTGACTCTGGGTAGTATTCAGGTTGGATTTTTTTCACTTAACAACAATACTAGACTTCAGTTGGTGACTCATTCTCTAGACAGTAATTCAATGTATTTCTGAAGAATCTTTAAATATGTCTTTCTGTAGATATTTTTTTTTTTTTTTTTTTACTGCTTCTGGAAGCCTCTTGCTAAGTATCCACATTTTACATTAAAGCTTTAATTCACATCCTTTTCTAACAAATCCTATCTTTTCTCTATACTCTTCTATACTGTTTATAGATCTATACCGTTTATAATCCTGTCCAGCCAGCTCCATCCAGGAAATTTAGTGAAATATTAGCATTGAGTTAAGTTGTACACACATGAACCATTTAGTTAGAAGACATACTTAATCAAATTTCCATTTTTATTTCAGTCCAAAAAGAATAAAGCATTCACATACAACTGCATTAAATACAGTAACAAATACAGTGAGCAACCTCTGTTGCAACAACTCAAACTAAACCAAAAAAATTGTTCTTTCTTCTTTGAAGATCTGAACTTTTGCTTGTGAGAGTTTACTAAGCCCTAGAAATAAAGGCAGTCAAGATAAAAATGTAGCATATTGTCAGTGCTTGTAATTAAAGAGAAGTGGGCAGAAGCAAGGAAACAGAAAATCTCAACAAGGTGAGACTAGAGTTTTGAAGGGCAGGATTTTTTTTTGCCCGTGGACCTATGCAAAACAAAGTTGTTCTTATTTTCTGGTGGATATCAGTGAAAGTACAGAACGAGGAAGTACCAGTAGACAGTAACATGGCATTTTCTCTAAGTACACAAAGCACTAAGATGCTATCATACACAGGTGATGGTCAAGTACATCTGTTTATCTAATATTAATAGAGAGGTGTTTCGTCAACTTTTTCCATCTTTTATTGCTGTTCTTTCAAATTCATGATCTATTCTCCATTAGTCTTCACTAATTAGGTTCTGTTTATTCTTTTTCAAACTTAAAATAGTGTGTTAACATCAAATGAATGTTTCTTGAGTTTTATGTTTGTGGGGCTACAGCGTACGAGTGTTTACATCAAGGAACTCAGCAAACCTGAGGAATAATTCCTTGAGGTATAACTCATACGTAGATATATCTTTTTTCCTTCTGTAGATATCCAAGATTTTATCATGTATCCAAAGTAAATGATCTCTGTGCTAGAGAGTAGTACAAATACAGTAGGAAAAGAAACATTCCCTGGCTGTTGTTATCATGCCTGTAGCCCTCCCTCAGGACATTGATGAGTACTGTCTCTGTCATATACTAAAATGCTCTCATTATATTTTAGCTCCATTCTGGTTCTTGACAAATTGTATATTTTCTCCTGTAGATCCAAGTTTCCAGATTATAAACATTCAAAACTTCAGCAGTGATCAATAGAATTTTACATGCCTGTGTAGGTCAACTCTGAGTGACCAGATAATGAATCCTTGTATGTTACAAGGATTCTGCAGACAAGACATTGGCCCAGGTTCCCAAAAAATGATGATAGGTAGATACGTTTCATTTTGATATCTTAATGAATGCATCGTTCCTACTTGTAAACATTTGAAAGTTACTAGTAATAAGTACTTGTAGTGAAAATTACAAAAGTTATTATCTTTCTGTGTAAATGAAACATTAGTATTAACAAATAGAACTGCTTACACATTTTGTTTGTGCTTATTTTGCTGAGTTTAGACTTGAACTGCTTCTGAACATACAAGGTGCTTTGGACATAACATATCTGAATGTAAAAAGAGCATGAAATAACTGAAGCTAAAACCTGGGCTGAACTATTTCCACTTTTTATGTGAGACTCATCTTTTAATACCATGCTCCAACAGTACTTATTACTGGAAATTATGCTATCTATGCAATTTTTTTAACTGCTAAAAAGCATAGCAGGTGTAGCCATAAAGGCAATGGATCTAGATGTTGGAGAAAAACACTATGAAACAAAAACCATTTCCCTGATGCTAGGGGTATACGCGGTTTAAGTGTTCCACATGGATCAATATTAGATCCACATTATTCATCAAATCAGGATGAAGAATCATTGCTGAAAACATCAGTAGATGCTAGAAACTAAGAGAAAGATACCTAGGGATAGAAAGAGTCATGCAAAGTGAGATGGATCAATTTGCGAACTAGACCATTCAAAAAAAGATTAGGAGTCTACAAATAAGGTTTTGAGATGAGGAGAGTTCCTAAGAATCAGTAATATTGGAAACTGAGCTTCTTTTCAGCTTCAAAAGAAAGATAGGTGACTTGTGTACTTCATGCAGTTATGCTTAGAAGACAGTATAGAAATCAAATGCAGTGAAGAGAGGTATAGCAAGAATAAGTACGTGAAAATAAACAATTCAACTTAGAAATTGGACTTCATTTTTTTAACTAGGCCTATAATAGATATGTTATCAGAATAAGCTGCTTAAGAAGCAAAGGATTCTCACGGTTCCAGAGGTCTTCAGTTCACAACTGCAGATTCTTCCAAAGCATAGGCTTTATCCCCACAAGTTGCTTTTATCAATGGAAATGTTCTATTCATTGTTATAAGTGATATAAGGAAACTATACTGGATGATGCAGCTGTTCCTTCTACCCTGAAGATCTGTCACTATCTATTTTGAGAGTTTGGGAAGGGGGCAGGAGTTGGTTGGTTTGGGTTTTTATTTTTTCTTTTTTTCAATTTGCTTATTTGTTTTTAAAAACACTTTGTGTTGATGGCCCCCAAGCATACGGCTAGGATTCAATGACCAAAGTAGCTTTCATCCCACTGCTCCCCTGTGACAAATATAGCCTACTTTCTTGCCAGGTTATTAACAAATTACATGCTGTGCTATATCTTATAAACATGGAAATGTTTTCTTACAGTAGCTGTCAGAACCTTCAACAACAAACAAAAACATATTTGTTGCATTAATTTTTTACTTTTACAACTTCAGTCTTATGAACTAATACCAGAGAGGTCCCTTTTTGACTCAAAAAGCCAGATTAACAGAATGACCTAATTCAAATACGAAACAAGTGATTTGCTTTTTCACTCAGGAGAAACTGTTCAGCTATGACTGAATCTGTGTTTATATTGGAAATATTTTACAGTTAAAGTGATGTCCTCATACTACACCAGCAACATGTTCCTAGTATATGTCTCGTGTACTAACATCACTGCACTTCTGTAAGTAAAATCATCTCATGTCTTGCACAGGAAGTTATATAAATACTAGCACATTTTTGCTAAAAACAATGCATGTCGCATCAATTTTGCTGTCTTGCCAATGACTGTTTGCACACACCCTCTGCTTGAAGACTGCAGCATCAGCCTGATCTGAAGCTCTCTCATATTCAGAAGACAGGGTTCATCATTTCTTGGCAAAAAGTTTCAAGTAATTCGCTCGTTCAAAATCAAGAACCTCAGACTTGACCTGACTGTGGTACATCAAAATCATACCCAAAAAGTTGGTCATAGATCTTTGGCTGTAATAGAGCACATCATAAACAGCTCAGTTCAAACTCAAGAAGGACAAGTACCTCGCTAATCTTTTAGAGTAATACATTATCAGCAGGCAATATAGCTTTAGAGATTTCCTGATATGCAAGGTTTCTTAGGCAGAAGATGCCCTTCAGGAAGACTTTGGAAGTGTCCACAGGAGCTGCCTTTCAGAGAAACAAGACAAGAGGACAGAGCCTTTTCTTGTTTAGAAGGGAATTACGAGCCTGGATCGTATCCCAGGAACTGCTACTGGAGCTCAACATTTTCTCATCCTATTTCATCAGTAAGGACTCTACATACAGACCTGGAACTTTACCATGTCAACTACAGAGGGCTACTTTCTCAGAAATACAAGACATGCATTTCTTGTAAGAGAGCACACTGTCTTTCTAAAGTAGATGGGAGACAGCTTGGAAGAAATTTGTCTCCTTCTAATACGTCTATAGAGATGTTTCTTTCTTTCTTATTTTCCTTCTTTAAAAACTGAAATATCTGTATAGAGAAAGTACAGATGAAATATCTATGGTAGATCACAAAGCTTGAATGACATTCGTACAGATTCCTGCACTGGATGCTTGAGAAACAATTTGTGTTGTTGAAGGGGGAAAAAAAATATCAAAAAATCAAAGAAGTGTTTCCATTATCTCTAGGAATTCATTACAGTGGCAGTATAAGAATATTTTTTCTAGTTATGGTGCAGGCCACTTTCATGGTTAGGAATATATCTAGGTTGTTGAATATGTTATTAATATAAACAACATCCAGAAAGTTCTTGTCATATTGATCTTGTATCTTGTCATAGGAATCGTCATGTTTTACCAGCAATTGTGATGTTTCCCTGAAAAGTTTTTTTCTAAATGTCTATTGCATTTAAAAAATATATCTTAGGAATAGAAGTGTTTATAAAAGTTGAGTATTCTTGGGGGAAGCAGAAAAATTGAATCCATTTTAGCAATACAGAGTATTCTAAGTTCATTAAAGTTGTTTATGCTAAGATTAATTATGTAAAGGATACTTTAGACAAATTAGAATTATGTCTTTTTCATAAGGGGAATGAATTAAAAAAATAAAGCCTCTAAGATCCGACTCTAATATTGCTGTTCCTCTAGGACTGTAATTCCTGGATAAGTGCCACATCTGCCTTGTGTGGTTTAATTTACTGATGGTTTTACCTTTTTCTCGGGAAAACATAGTATTTATTCATATAATATGACATGTCACAGTATTACAATGATTATCCAGTTGCTTTATGTATGGTCATAATACCATCTGGTATACAGCTAACCTTCTTTTTGCATGTGTACCATCTGGAACATCTATCTATATTCTAATTATTGTACAGATGAGATTTTTGTTTTTACAGAAACACCATATTGGCTCTATCTTACATTGATTGCTTAATTTAAAAGAATACAATGTAAAATAACGTAAAACAGAAACAAAAACTTGGCATCTTAAATTAGTTTTAGCTATCACATTTTCCTATGCATTTCTTCTAAGGAATTAAAAAAAGATCTAAATATATTTACAACCACTTTGCTATTCATTTTAGTAGAAACAGGATCTGGTTATTTAGGTGAGATGATAACACTTTTAGTTTGAAGTAGTTTGGAAGCTATACATACACTGTAGTTTCACACCTTGAACTGAATTCAGTTGTCCACCATTCTGTACAAGTTATAGCATCTAAATCCTTCTTACAAAACTGCATTGTGTGACCACAATATACTGTGATTCATTCAGTTGTCACTGGCAAGTGTACGTACCTATTGTGTACCAGACGATGATGGGACTAAGAGTTAGTAAGTATCATTATAGCCTCAGTCCTGCAAATGTGTGCTAGTATTTTTGTAAAAACAAAAGTTAAAAACGCTCTTAAGACCTTCCTCAGTTATTTGCATACATATGCCTTACCTAGACCGTCAGCTGTTAACATCATATATTCATAGCAAAAATTTCATTAGGCTAAGACCCCATAATAAATACATTATGTCTCAAAGAGTTTATGTGGGGGGGAGATTTGGTAATAGCTTGCAGGCAGAGGCAGACAGTGACTCACTAGGTTTCCTAGCACGTCATTGAATGACTGGACAAGGCTGAAGCTAGAAAGAAGTCAGTGACATTATCCAACTCAAAGGAGCCAGTAGGTCACTTCTTCCCGGGGTCAGCCTGCACTAATTCATACATAACATTGCTGGCCCATATCAACGAGTAAGCAGAGTCTTCACTATCACCCAGGAGTGTTCCATGGCATGTCTTACAGAGCCAATATCCAACTATAGCTTTATTGAACCTTGGTGTCATTTCAGTCAGGGACGAGTGTTTTGCACCGGGGGTGGGGAAGAAAGGGGAGAAAGAGAGAGATGGAGCAGGGTTCTTTCTGGCTTTCAAAGATCTTACAAATGGTGCAATAAAATACCTGTCTTAATAAGATAGAATAAAAAGAGGAATATAGATAGTGAGTACATCTTATGTCCCTTTAGATGCTGGGAACTCCACTTTTGTGCAGTACTGTGCAGACCCAGGTGGATTGTCCCATGGCATACTGAACAGATTCTGTCTGTGGAGAGTTTCCTTCCTCCCCCCATGATGTAGTGCCTTTTATTTTGTGTAATAAACGAAACCACAGATTTTCTCCCGGCAAGCTGGAATGTCATCTCTCTCATAAAATCCATCAGTGTCTGGCACAGACCAGTATGGGACACTCCAAAAGATTCACTTACAGTGGTTGGCTGTGCTAATACAATGGCTTCTCAAGGCCCAAAAGAGCAGACAGAGTCTGTTCAAGATCACTAACTCCTCAAATGCGATGTCTTCTGCAAGGTTTCCAATACAACTAGGTTGCGCACCATTGCTCTGTGCTTCAGATTTGCCTTCCAAGAATCACCCATATGTTAAGATAGAGCAGCAACTGCTATTTATTTCATTCATTTCCCAAACCGGGGTGCCTGGTACATCAGGACTGTGAGACGCACTGTGCCTCATCCCTTTTCTGTAGCTGGGCTGTAACTCTGTGTATAGGATGAAACCAAGATTGCCAAGTGAAGCAAGAAAGCCCTGGCTTGGTGTGGAACTCAGCTGTTAAGTTTCAAACATTATTACCACAAGGTATCTGAAGCACTTTCACCACCACCCCCTCCTCCCCCCCCTCCCCTCCCCCGAAACGTATATATTCTCCCCTATATTTCTTCTAAATTATTATGCAAAAAATGAAAGTTAGTACACCCAAAGCATTTTGACTTATGAAATACAATTGTGTCAGTACAAATGCATTGAAACTCCCAGTGCTTAGCATAGAGAGATGAAAGACTTGGAAGCTATGTATAAAATTCCATATGAAAAAAAATATGTAAATATCATTGGTTTGCACAGGATTCCTATTTCCAATCATATTTTACTGTAGTGGAAGATTACTTTGATGATACAAATAATTTTCTAGAGCTTTTAATTTATGTGGGAATGAAAAGGTCTTTTTTGTTTCAAGAAGTTATGTGATCAGAACAATTTTAAATACTCCATGAAACACCCGTCTCAAAATAGGAAATAGTTCAACATTAGACCAAACTTCTGGTCCAAAACAGCTGGACTTCAAAGTAGGACAATAAATTTCAGGTGCACACTGGCAAATTTATCTCAGACTGGAGAGTGTCTTTTTTCTGGGTTTCTTTTTTTTTTAATTTCTTAAAAAAAAATAAAAATAGTCTGTCTCCAGATCTGAATGTTTGTCAGTCTTTCTGTGTTGCACAAATGAAAACTAGTCTGTGTTAAATTATAAATATTCCATTCTAGTCTCAGACCTACTTTAAGTAACTTTAGGAAGCCTCATTTGTGATAATTAATAACTTTCCTTTTAGGTTGAAAAGCGGGGCTCATGATTAATAACTAATATGAAATTCACGGAAATGTTAAAATCACTTAATAATAGGTCTATGGTACACAATCCATAAGTTCCACATTCTAAACCTAGTTTATTTCCCCAAAGCTTTGATGTGTTTTGTGGGACATATAGACTTTCTTGCTGCAATTAGAGCAAATGCAAAAACTATATGACTGCCTTTTGCATTTGTGTTTTTTTCAGATGACTAAATTAACTTCCTCCCAGAAATATCCTTGAAAGGTTCAGCTTACAGATGACCTGTGTCTGGCCTGTAACAGTTCCATTGTAAGAATAGAAATTCAAGTCTGCATTTGGCCATGTGAAGCATATTTTCAAAGTATATGTAAATATATGGTAAAGGTGATTTCATTACTATTGTCTATACAGTGTATTACTATATGTCACCTATTACGTAGCTGTAGCGGAGGCTTCTCTTATGCTAGCACACAGTAATTAACAAGAGGAGAGAGCAAGAGATACTTCTCAAAGAAAAGAACAATTTAAACCACATTTACAATCCCTTTCATTATTATCAACATTTTTATCTAAAAGGTAACTTGCAGTTTGAGATCATCTGTGACCTTTAAGAATATCATAATGGTACGTGTTTAAAATATATGTCAGACTGAATAGGATCTCTATTTTATTTATTCTGTTTTTTAACTTTGTACAAGATTTTCCTTTGTGTTTGCAACATACGTTTTCTTACTTTCACTTAAAAATTTAGATAGCATTTGGACTTTAGATAAAACCATAAGAATATAATGCATTAGGTAAAATCATGTAAAACTCTCTTAAACCCAAATGCTGAAATGCACTATCAAATATGCTAGGGGCTATTGCTTTCCCTAGTGTAATCTCGCTTGCTTTTAAATTGTTCTCTTCTGGCAAGGAATCCATAAAATACAGCATTCCTTTAATTAGTTGGAATTTCAAACTAAGTGTCTTATCCTTTTACATTTAAAATCATTATGAAGGTAGGAAAAAGCCTACAGAAATTAATTCAGTAAAAAAATTATATATAAATTGCAAGATGTTATTTAATTCTCAGTTAATTAGGTACAATGTTCTCTAAATGTTTTCCTAGACAGAATTGTGCAAGGCAACTCTAAAAGTCCACAGCTTGCATACTTCTTGAGTAAGAGTCCAGCTCTTGATTCTATACAGACAGAGGCAAGCTAAGCAGGCAAAACTAAATCTATCACTGATCTTAAAATAACTATAAAAGAATTTAAGGACCAATGTACGTTTTTTAAAGAAGGCTCAGACCGATTACTCTATTTATTTTTTATTTTTTTTAAGTAAAGAGAACTTCTTGCATATGACCTTAACATATAACTCTTTTATGACTTAGGATTTAATTGAGCTAGTTACTCCCTAAATTCTAAATTATTTCCTCTCTGCACCTTTTTAATACTCAGTCTCTGCTTCCTCATTAATATATCCCTGTCATTCATAGTACTGAAAATAGAATTTAAGCAGTTATTTATAGACAGCATTCACCTATTTATGGAGAAATTAAGCAATACTTGAATAAGAAGGAAGTATTTAAGGAACCAGGGCTTCCTCAAGAATTTGTGGTAGTAGTTAAAGCAATGTCCAAGTCATTAGTGATTATTTCCCATTACTTGGAGTGTAGATGATGTATCGCAGGGCAATAGAAGACAAAACTTTGACTTTAACTTTTAAAGGAGGAAAAAAAGAGTAAGAGAAAATTATAGACCTGTCAGCCTCATTTCAGTATCCAGAAAGATACTGGAACAAATTAAACAATTCATTTACAAAGCCTTGAAAGAATAACAAAGTGACAAGAAACAAACAGCGTTAAGCCAATTGAATTTCCCTCTTTGACAGGCTAAATGGATAAGGGGGAAGAAGTCCTAAACTACATGACATTCTCAAAGAAATTAGGAAAACATGGTGAAGATGAAATTATTATATGCTGTGTGCGCAGCTGAAAAAAAAAAAAAAACCACAAAAAAAGCCAAAACAAAAGAGAAGGCCCAAAAAGCTAATCAAAACATCAAACAGCCTTCTCAGTTTGACATCAGTCAGGGTTCTGCAGAGATCTACTCTGGGTTTAGTCATTGTCAATAGTGCATAGGACTTAGCTCCACGTAGAGAGCAAATGTTCAGTTTATGCCGTTTGTGTGGCATGAAATTTTGAAAACAAGTGAGCAAATCTCATTCTGTAACCTATTAAGTGGTCATCTAGTGTAAGATGCACAAGCTTGCTATTCTACTCTCCTTATTTCACGTGACACTTCAGCCTGTCTATCTTTTGGGCATCATACTTGAAAAATGTAGACAAATGGGAAGGAGCATAGTGAAAGGCAACAGAAACAAGAGACTTAAAAGATGATGCATTAAAACAGGTTCAAAAATATATGTTTTTATTCTTGAATACCATACTATTAGTGTCCTTGAGGACTGCAAGGATAGGCAAGCGAGGGAAGAAGTGATTAACGATAGCACTGTTCTAGTGAGTAAAATGTTTTTATAGATAGCGTGAATAGTTTTTCCTCCAGACTCGAGGAAGTTTGGTCAAGCAGTAAAGAGCTTTACTTCCAAGAGAACATAGATTGCTATAAAGGCAGTCTTTCATACACATAAGCATAATAACTAGTTACCTATAAGGGTTGAGGAATCCCTGTCAATAATCAACTCTTCCAAGTGGTTGGATTTACATTTGAGGCTGTGACAAAATCCAGGAGAGGTAAACACCAAATTAAGTGACATTAGTAATAAGAACCAATGTTTTGGGTTTTTTTTTACCCCCTCTTAGGAAAATTATATTGAACTAGAAAGACATGTTTGAAACTGATTTTACTGCTGGAAAGAAATAAACAGAAACATTTTCACTTGAGTCTCATCAGGACTGCATACAACTAAGAAAAGCAACCTGTGAAATGTAATGTAATTATAGAGAGAGGAAAATACTGATTTCTTCCCAAGATATTTTATCACTTCATGGAAAGGGATACAAATGTACATATAATTCCACATGTACTGGATTGAGAAATGCCTATTTGTCACCACAAGAAGAATATAAATACCCTAGCTAAAAAAAGCTAAGTGAATCAAGAAGACTGAGAACTGTAACAATGGGGGAAAGTTTATAATCTTAACTACTTCCCATCTTGAGTTAGTCACTTTACAGAAATTGTTTCAGCAAATGAAACAAAGGTAGCTCTCAAGATTCAAAGACTTACCTATCACATTCATTGTTTATGAAGCTTATAAACTAGAAGTGAATCACAAATACAACTTCATGACACTTTTTCTGAAGCAGTTGAAAAATCGGATAGACTTATAACAATGCCCTAACATTTTACTCTTGAAGATGTAGTCTTCTGAATAAAAAAAACCTAACCCAAAATGAAAAGCTTGACCACTAAATGTTTAAAAAAAGAAAAAAAAAAAAAAGTCATGCAAGTCTAAAGTAGATAATTGATATCAGGAGCAAATTTTGTCCTTAACTACATTTTGCTTCTGCTTAAATGTCTTCCACTGTTCCAGTAAATTAAAGTCATGATCTTCTCTGTTAGTTCTGAGTCAATTAATAAAGCCACATAGATCCAATTGTAAGAGAATAAATATTCAAATAGGAAATATGACAACTGCAAAAAGCCATCAACACAAAATAATGAACTTTATTAATGGAAATGTTCAAATGAAGACCAAATCTCTGGTTAAAGAACATAGTGAGCATTCAGTCACAACAGTGACCAACCTCAAAGCAAAAGTTTCTGGAAACACATCACAGCTAGGGGTCAAATCAACTGTCTCCACACCAGCATCTGGCTAGCTGAGATACCATCGATTATCCGATCTTGCCTCCAGATACTATGAAAGGGCACAGACCATCTGTAGGTCTGATGCCATATCTGAGACAACTGCACTGGTCAAGCAGTAACTAGAACATCTCTACCAGGGAGCAGCAAGAGCAGGGTTGCTCCACAAGGCAAGAACAAGCCAGGAGCCAAGGGTGACCCCAGAACAAGTAGTGCTTCCCCAACAGGGCACAGTACCTCAGTAAGGTGAGCAGACCCATGTGCTGACAGTAACAGGTCCCACCAACATTCCAGTTAGCCCCAGTCAAAAGGAAGAATCAGAACCAGGGCTTAGCCAGGAAGGAACATGGACAAGAACATCATAGGTAGAGCAAGACTAGGGCCCTGGCCTGAGCTGAAATAGGCCCATGGGTAGGGGTGTGGGTGGTGGTCCTAGGTAAGGCTTGTCACGGCCATTAAAGCCTATTAGGGTACACAGGGCCCCAAAAATCTCAAATGGCACTAGATGTCTTAGCCTAGGTGAACTGGGCCCCTAATGTTTTGCCATAATTTGGATAATGTGGTCATAATAACAATCAAATAATTTTCTAAAAATATTTTTTTCTTTATAATAGAAAGCATTAATAATTTTATTCTTACAAATAGCATTTTATTTCACTCCCCCCCTTCTTTCCTTCCAACTCTAAAAGTACCATTGGCTATTTTTGCTCTCTCAGTCTTTCCCACTTCCACAGATGCAATTGCCTTATTTCTGATTTGTTATTCCCTCCCATGTCCTAAATAATTATTTATATCTCCCTTTAAAATTGAGTTGCTGGAATATTTACTGACCTTTAATCTATTTCATTTTTATATATTTCTTTCCTTTTTAATTTAAGAAACTGTTTATAAACACACAGATACATCACTAAAACTGCAAATGTTTATTCTATATTTTAACAAAGGAACACACAACAGTTGGCAAGCATTGTGTTCTGTGCATGCTACAATTCTCAGTAAGGATGATAGTTATTCACCACCAGCTGTTTATAGTGCAATGATGATTGTGGACCAATTGACCAGGGAATATTGCTTCATCCCTACTTAAGGTGAAGTGTTTACATATTCTATGAATATTGCTGATGAGGAGTCCTGTGGGAGAAGGCTGGAACTATGCTGTAATCAGATTGTTTGTGAAGGGGTTTTTTAAATATTTTTGATATTATTTTTTTAATTCTGACCTACATGTTGTACTACTCTAAATCATTGAAAAATAAGCATCACATGATATTGCTTAAATATTTAAAAAAGAAGGATCTAAACTAAAAGCAAACCAATATATATGTGTCAAACAAGTCCAAAGGAAATATTAATCAAATTAAAATCAGTCTGAATGGCCTTCCTCTTCTAAAAGACACTGGAACACAATTTTGGGTAACAAAAAACTGTTGTTTTCTTAACTGTGGCATGGCATGGAGAAATCTACCCTTTCCCTCCATGTAATAATCCACTGACCACAACGTAATTATTTTTAATTTACGTTGTAGCCATTGAGAGAATTTATCCGTCCATCCACAGAAAATTAAGAAAACCAACCCTGCCCCAAAACAACCCAAAATCACTCAAAAACAATGTATTAATAAGAAAATTTCTAACCATTAGCAATAAAAAGACACTGAAAAGATGAATTCAAACAAAATCAAACTTAATCGCAAGCAAATTAAATACAAAATGTCATATTATTAGAATATAATAAACGTACTCTCAAGTCACTAAAAGCTGAAAATTAATTCCATCTCCAGTGAAAACACCCCATATACTTTATGTGATTGTTGTGGTTTAAGCCAAGCGACAGATGGTCCCCCCCGACCTCTCTTCAAAGAGAGAGGCAGAGAATGGAAAGAATGACTTATGAGTTTAGAAGGAACTAAACTATTTTCATGAAATACTACTAATAAAATAAAAGGAAAATAATGAAATATATACAAAACCATATCAAGCTCCCAGGATGACAATCAGGTCACCGGCTGGCACTGGGGAAGTCTCAGACTGGACTCAGTGATGGATGGGAACTGGATTCCAGATCTGGACTCAGGATCGGGATCAAAGGCAGACAAACAGACAGAGTCCTCCTCAGACATCGGCCGTTGAAGAAAGAGTGTTGACCCTTTGATCCCTCAGCTTTTATACTGAGCATGAGGCAGATGGGATGGAATACCCTGTGGGTCAGTTTTGGGTCACCTGTCCTGTCCACTCGTCCCCGCAGGTGGAACCCCACTGCACTTTTCCGCTTCCGACCCTCCAACGGGGCACGTAACAAAGTTGGTTGGCCTTGGCTGTTATAGCAATGAGTATAAGCAGGAGCCTCTCTGCACACCATGCCTGGGCATCAGCTATAAACATAGGTCTTATCACTCTGAGAGCGTGTCTGCGCAATATGCTGTTAATTTCAGTAGTTAGAAGAGGCCTAGCTAAGAAGCAAAATTACTGAACAAAATCAGTCCTCTTTTACCTCAAACCAGGACAGTGATGGATTGTACACAGAACTAACTCATTAGAAAATGAATTTAATAGAGTAACAGAATCAGTAAGAGGTCTGGAGTATACCAAAATCTACTGCCATTAGGAAGACATTTTTTTATATTGCCATTCTAATAATGAAGTCTACAACTTAACAGTGCATTTTTAAAGAAAAAAGCTATGCATAGTAAAATAGTATGTAAACTATAGTACTATAAAAAGCAACTCATTTAAGAAGAGCCTTTAACTGATCTGGTTTCAGTTTTCATAAAATAACAAAATAAAAATTATGACTTTTTGAAGAACCTGAGTATAAACACACACATAAAATTTACTTATAATGAAATTCTCTGTGTGTGCCTCCCTTATCCCTGCTGGGAAAAACCTTACTTATAAAGGTTGAAGCTGAGCAGGGACAGAAGAGCTTAAAAAAATTTATGTTATCTGTAGCTCTACAAAGAATACAGGAGGCAGAGACAATAAATGAGTTTGCAGCCTATACTGAGTAAAATTCTGTATGGATTAGCAAAAGTGCTATATGGGTTTATACATCTGTGGATGTGATCCCCACACCTCCTATAGACTTTCATCTGTAACTTGCAGAAATATTTACTCTGATTCTTGTCTTGTTTTTCATTTTATTGCCCCCCCCCCCCCCACAAGGAATATAATACATAGTTTAGGATACAATGGACAAAGTACAACGTGGAGCCCTTGAACAAGCTCATGCTCAGGTTTGTTGCAAACCAGACTGATAGTTCTAGCTCAGCACTCCTGAAATGCAGAAGACAAGGGAAGATGAAACAGAAATGTCAGAGTTACTCCAGGTTTACTCAGCTAGTTCCTGCTGGGTTTATTGATTTGGTTTTACCTGGCAGACAAATCCACAATGGAAGGAATGAAAGGGAAGCAGTACAAGTCTCAATTAAAAGGAAAAAGGAAGTAGCAGGAAAAGAGGAGGGTGAGAAGGTAAGTCCAAACAGGGCCCAAAGAGTACATTCGCACCTTCCTCAAAAAAACACATCACTTTCCTTCCACCATGGAATAATTGGCCTGGAACTAGAAGATTTCCCTTCAGTGGCCAAATCTTCCATCTTTTGAGAGGAGCAGTTGCAGATAATCAGTGGGTATCACTGTGCAACCAATGAGCACCAACTGGTTATGGCTGGATGTGTGACTTTCCTCACTAATTGTGTCATTCTACTGTAGAAATAATACTATTCTGTTTGTTAGAGTGGCTACCTATGGCACATTTTTATTATATCTGTTTCATCATTACTTATGTCAGAAAGTCAGTTTCAGAAGTGAACCTTTTTTTTAAAAATTGACAATTTTTTTCATTGACAATTCTACTGAGCAAAAAAGCCTGAAGCTGTGAAACTCCAGACTTAAATACTCAGAATAAAATCCTCCTGAACAGACACTATTACAGAAGCCATTGGAGCTGTTCAGAGAGTGAGATACTAGTCAGAGAAGTAAAAGTATGTTGTGAGAGATAATCAGTCTGTGGTAAGTAAGCTAACACTGTTTTACAAGTACTAGATTGAAGAACTATTCAGAAACACTGCCACAACAAGCAGCTAACATTAATAAATTCCAAGTAAATCATTTCCCATCTTTGACTAGTTCCATTTGCATCCCCTCTTGTGCTTGAAGGAAGTCCTTCAAATATATGCCTCCATTATTTTCTGTGAAATCCTTCCCCGTTCTGTGAAGATTTTGCAGGTTGGCTGTAGTACATTGCATTCATTGTCAGCTGTGCCGACTATACTCTCTCACCATTTCCAGGTCTCATCTTGTATACTTGCTGGAGTTTAGGAATGTCTACAGCTCTACATTTGTGCAACCTTATGCGCCCATGGATGCTTACAGGTTAGAGTGTACAAAGAAATATGATCCATGTAGCACAGTCAACACCCACTTTACCAGGAAAAAATAAAAAGATATGTGAACAAAGGTCAACAACTGCTTAGGAATCCTTAAGGATACCTAAACCACAGGTTATTAAGCTACTGCAAAGTAATAAATTTCAGCATGATCTCTCTCAAACAGCTGTCCATGAACCAGTTGTTGATTATGGAGCCCTGAGGTTATGTGGTCCATAAGTCTTCTACTTTTACAGCTAACAAGATGAACTCAAATTCTAACCCTGTTTTTCAATGAAGTAATTGGTCGCAGTCCCAGGGAAGTTATGAGATTATTATTAAAAGGTGTGCTCCAAGCTAGGCAAAAGATTGAGAATACCTTTCCTTGTGAATAAGGTGCTGAACTAAACATGTGGGTTATATCTAAGACTCCAAAGGAAATTTTGTCTCAGGAATGCAGATTTTTACTTTTACATGTCAAATATATAGCACCCAATTGCCAACACAGTCATCTTCAATAGAAGATTGGTTTTACACTAACAGTAAATTAAGAAATAAATTATATGATTATACTGAAGTTTTACAGTGCTGCATTCATTTGCAGTAGTTAATGCTGAGCCATTTATCCTGTTGGTGAAACAGATATTTAAAAGTTCTATTAAGATGAGAACAGAATCTAAGTAACACAAATGACTGATCTTAAAGTTACATTAATTTCTATCAAGGAGTGATATTTTTACATTTCATTCTCCCATTGACATTTTGGCAGGTGTCAGAATGATAGCACTGAGCATCAAGGAATTCCCATAGACTAGATTCTTAGCAGATGTAAATCAGCAGAGCTAAACTGCAGTACAGCCGCAAGAAATTATACCACCTAAAAATCTGCTCTCAGGTATCTGCTATCCCCACTGAAATACCTTTCAAGTCAGCAGTGTGCACTGTTATCACTTTAATATCATGCTATATTGAGTCCTAAAAGTCATATGCCAAGCCTGTGAATCAATGCAAAACCCAGTAGACTACAATTGATGAAATTATTGTGATGGGTCTACAAACTGTCTAGAATATTTTGTGTCCAAATTATTTTGTATTCAGCAATACCACTGTTGAATGAAAGGAAGCAATTATTGTTTTTCTTATCAAGTTCATATAATTGTGCATGTTATTTCCAGATGGGAAATAACATCAGTCCAGTAAGAGCAACATGTCACATGTGTGAGCATTTTTTAAACAATATTGAGAAATTAAAAACAAAAGACAGATGAATGTGGTGATTTGATGATGGAGGGGTAAACTTGACATAGAGCAATAACGTTTGTTCCATACTATATTTTACAGAAAGCTAGAAATGACCTGTTTTTTCTGAATGCAAAGCAGACACTTTCTAAGTGTTTTGATATTTCCTCACAGAAAACTTGAGAAAGCAGCCTACCTAGAAATTCCTTGAGAAGTGCTATGATGTTCCTGTACTCAAGTACAGTGGAAAGATTTCATCTTCATAGCATTTGTTAAAGGTCTTCTGTATTCTATCAAGTGAAGACTGCGTGTTCAGCATATAATATATAGTAATATGTTATTCATATATAAAATAGACCAAATGGCAAAAAATGCATTCCTTTGGTCTGGAGCTTCAAGACTAGAGTACAAAGTACACCCAAGGCATTAAGAACTTCTATTTCTGTGGGTGTCACTTCTATACCTGTGAGGGCTGGTGAGGGTAATGAATGAACAGATTTTTTAGTATTAGAGAAATTGTGTCAAGTTCCAAAGAAAAAATGTCATTTTCTAGTATATTTTGGGGACAGCAGACACAATCTAGAGATTTTTAGATGCTTCAGCAAACAAATTGCAGGAAAAAAATCACTTCTGAAGACAAAGAGACAGTTTCTTCTTTATAGCTGCCCTTTTTATGCTTCATGAGCCATCTGTGTCTGTGTATATAGCCCAAGTACCTCTGAGCCTAAATGTTAATTCCGTGAGATACAAAAAGGAAAAAAAAATGCGTAGACCTACTTCAAGAAAGATATCATTGTGTATACAAACCACAAGTAGTAAATTGAAAGGATGAGTCTCTCACCTTGCTTCTCTCATCAGCTTCCCTGTAGACTCTCCATCAGGCAACTTTGCAGAATCACAGACTGGTTGAAGTTGGAAGAGACCTCTGGAGGTCATCCCGTCCAACCTCCCCTACTCAAGCAGGGCTGCCTAGAGCTGACTGACCAGGACCACGTTCAGATGGCTTTTGAATACCTCCAAGAATGGAGCGTCTACAACCTCTCTGGGTAACCTGTGCCAATGCTTAGTCACCCTTACAGAAAAAGTGTTTCCTAATGTTCAGACAGAACCTAGTGGACGAGATGAGGTGACAGTGAGGTGGATTGAGAGCTGGCTGTGTGACAGAACTTAGAGGGTTGTGATCAGCAGCACAGAGTCTAGTTGGAGGCCTGTAACTAGTGGTGTCCCCCAGGGGTCAATACTCGGTCCAATTTTGTTCAATATATTCATTAATGACCTGGATGAGGGGACAGAGTGTATCCTCAGCAAGCTCGCTGATGATACCAAACTGGGAGGGGTGGCTGACTCTCCAGAGGGCCGCGCTGCCATCCAGTGTGACCTGGACAGGCTGGAGAGCTGGGCAGAGAAGAACCTAATGAGGTTCAACAACAGCAAGTGCAGGGTCCTGCACCTGGGGAGGAAGAATGCTAGGCACCAGCATAGGTTAGGGGTCGACCAGCTGGGAAGTAGTTCTAAGGAGAAGGATCTGGGGGTCCTGGTAGATAGTAAATTATCCATGAGCCAGCAATGTGCTCCTGTCGCCAAAA
>NW_009646420.1:656287-659673 GCF_000708025.1 Charadrius vociferus
AAGGGCAACCAAGATGATTGAGGGATTGGAGCATCTCCCTTATGAGGAAAGGCTGAGAGAGCTGGGACTCTTTAGCCTGGAGAAGAGAAGGCTGAGGGGAGACCTTATTATGGCATACAAGTATCTGAAGGGTGGGTTGAAGGAGGATGGAGCCACACTCTTCTAGGTGGTTCCCAGTGACAGGACGAGGGGCAATGGGCACAAGTTGGAACATAGGAAGTTCTGTTCCAATACACGAAAAAACTTGTTTACGGTTAGGGTGACAGAGCACTGGAACAGGCTGCCCAGGGAGGTTGTGGAGTCCCCTTCTCTGGAGATTTTCAACACCCGCCTGGATGCAGTCCTGAGTGATGTGCTCTAGGCAATCCTACTTTAGCAGGGGAGTTGGACTAGATGATCTCTAGAGGTCCCTTCTAACTCTGAAGATTCTGTGATTCTGTGAACCCCCTGTGTTTCAGTTTTTGTGCTTTTTCTCTTGTCCTGTCACTTAGCACCACCAAAAGAGCTTGGATCTGTCTTTGGAACTTCCATTCAGGTCTTTTTCTTGCAAAGCCGCTTTCCAGCCAGTCAGGACACAGCATATATTGATGCCTTGCGTTGTTCCTCTCCAGTGGCAGGACTTTTCACTTCCTTTTGCTGAACTTCATGAGATTCCCATCAACCCATTTCGCCAGCCTTTTGAGATCCCTCTGGATAGCAGCACAACCCTCTGGCATATCAGCCACTCCTCCCAAACTTTCTTACAGGGTACACTCTGCTCCATCATCCGGATGATTGATGAAAATGTGAAACAGGACTTGACCCAATATTGGCTCCTGGGGTAATCACTAGTTACTGGCCTCCAACTGGAATTCATGCCACCGATCACCACCATCTTGGCCCAGCTGTTCAGGCAGTTTTCAGACCACCTCAAGGTCTGATCATCCAGCCCATACTTCATCAGCTTCTTTATGAAGATCGTATGGGAGACAGTGTTGAAAGTCGTCCTGAAGTCTAGGTAGACAATACCCATTGCTTTCCTCTTGTTTACCAAGACAGTCATTTAATCATGTAAGTTTAAGTTTGTCAAACACGACTTCCCCTTTGTGAATCCATGCTGATTACTCCTGATGACTTTGTTGTTCATTAGTTGCTCCATCACTTTCCCAGGAATTGAGGTGAGGCTGACTGGCCTGTAATTCCCTCGATACTCCTTCTTGCCCTTCTTGAAGATAGGGGTGGCATTTGCTTTCCTCTGCTTCTCCCAGTGGCAACGATCAATCAAAGATCATTGAGAGCGGTCCTGCAATGACTCAGCCAGCTCCTTCAGCACTCGTGAAGGCATACCATCAGGGCCCATGGATTTATGTCCAGTTTGCTGACATATTGCCTGGCCTGAACTTCTTCCAACAAGGGTACAACTTACTTGCACTAGATTTTACCCATTGTCTTCTGAGGCTTGGGATTATTGAAGGCCAGTCTTGTTAGTAAAGACTAAGACAAAGAAGGCTTTCAGTACCCCAGTCTTTTCCAGGTCCTATGTCACCAGGTCCTCAACCTCATTCACCGGTGAGCCCACATTCTCCCTCGTGTTCCTTTTGTTACCTGTGAACTTACAGAAGCCCTTCTTGTTGCCTTTGACATCCCTTGCCAAACTCAATTTGAGTCAGGCTTTGGTTTTCCTAAGTGCTTTTAAAGCAAGAGTGCAAATACAGGGGGAGTCTGTGCCAGCACACAGCCCACCCACCTGCTCCAGCATGGGCTTCTCCACAGGCTGCAGTGTGGATATCTGCTCCAGCGGTCCTCTCCAGCGGATGCAAGGGGACAACCTGTTTCACCATGGTCTTCTTAAGGGGCTGCAGGGGAATCCCTGCTCCAGTGCCTGGAATACCTCCTTCCCATCCTCCTTCTCTCACCTCAGGAATTTCAGGAGGAATTTCCTGCTGCTGCTGGATGACAGCCTGAGGCAGCTGTGCTGCTGCCTGGGGGAGAAACACTTTGACCACCTCCTTTTCAGCAAGAAGAGGGTTCCTGAGGAGATGGTCTTCTCTGGTCTTCTGGAAGGCCAGCCTGCTCAACCTCTCCCAGCATCTGATGTAGGAGCCAGCTGCCCATGCCCAAGCACTGCACAAGTTTGAAGAACTGTGAGATTGGCCCATAAGACCGCTGATCTCCGGATATTGAAAGAGGTCTTCATGCACAGAGCTGTATTTGTGGGGTTCACAGCCGACAGCAGATGATGAACTCATAGCCCAGGGAAAAAGCACAAGGGACAAGTGCCACAAGTGCAGAGTGGGGCTCTGGCTGCTTGGGCATATGCCAATGCAGAGCAGTGGCTCCAAGAGCAGGAGGTGCATCCCATCTGAGATCACCAAGGGAAAATGGAAATCTTCATGAGCACTTGGCATTAGCCAGCACACTGAGTGACTTTTCCCTGTTAGATTTATTTAATCTAATGTCCTAGTATTTCCTCCCTAATTATCATTGCTTTTGTGTAATTAAACTTTTGTTTTCTATAGAGAGACACTATAACTATAAAATTCATAATTAAAAATGTTGTCACCAAATTGTAGATTTTAGCTACATCCATGCAATCTTGGTGAATCCTATAGCTTTGGCAGTATGTAATATGAACAGATTTCAGATGGAGAATGCCACAGAAGGTGAGAGAATAGAAAACTGCTTTGGTGTGATAGATATAGCTGCAAAACAAAGCCTACCATTGCATGAACCACCAGCTAAATGCTATAAACCATGCATTACAGCTCTTCTGTTGATATTCTGAAAATAATTATGATTGTGAGCTGTCAGAAAGATTCACTGCACCAATTATGCTCATCACCAACTGACAACCTACCTAGGCAAACCCTTTTAAAATCTGAGCCTCCTACAACACTAATGAGCATTAAAGAACAAAATATATAGCTCCCATGAGTCGGAGGCACAGCATCATAGCTTACCACTGCTATAAACAGTAAATCTTTACATATGCCTATTGGCAATGATGTTCCACAAATGTCATCGTAGACTCTTGTTTTCCAACTTCATCAGTAATGCTCCTCTTCATTACATTTATAATGTGCAACCTAAAATCAACTGTACCAATATAAAGAAGTATGTTTTATGCAGAGAACGAGATTTCCTCCTGGGGGTGGGAAGAAGCAGGGTAGTGTGAAAAGGGTTTCACAACTTTCAAGAACTGAGAACATCCCTGAAGATTTCTAGGTCTCTCTCTAAAGACTATACTGCTATTTGTTTCCAGTGAAAGGTTTTTTTGTTTGCTTGTTTAGTTTGGGTTTTTTTAAGCAGTGTTGGCCATGGAGCAGTGCCATAGTCTCTGTCATATTCTATGCTGCAATGTAGCCATTTGTCACAATGTCATATGCGCTACAGGATCTCATTGAGGT
>NW_009646420.1:659703-672361 GCF_000708025.1 Charadrius vociferus
CGCTACTAAAGAAAGAAATTGTTTTGTTTGTCAGGAGTGTTGAGAGCAGTAACTTCACTCGGAGGAGCACTCTCAGATTATTTCAGCACAGTTGTCACATGTACAGACAAACCCAGTGAAATATAGTTTTCAGGATCATTATTTGTATAGCATTTCAAAACAATTTGTCTTGACCTAATGCTTTCATAAATACATGATACTTGGAACTCCTGGGTGCATCTACAGGCCACTCCAAAACTGAAGCCTAGATAAATGTAGCAATCAATTGTGTAGTACCATATGTGAAATACCATTTCATTAAAATAAAACAACAACCAGCACATCACCAAGTAGAGATTTCTAATAACATACCAGAACAACACACAGCACATCACTAAGTAGAAATTTCTAGTAACATACCAGAGAAAGAACAGGAAAAATATTTAAAAGGTGAGAAAAATTTCAGACCCCTCCACTAAAAAGCTGAATTGCATTATACAGTCAGGTGCAAAAATACCTGTTGAAAGACACATAAGCCATGTACTCAGAAGCATATTTAGTTGCAGTGTCCCTGCCAGTTGTCTTCAGGACAGTTCCATGGGAGTTTGCACTGTCCAAAGGGAGATATAACTGGAATGCAGGCAGGAAAATCTTCAAGTGGAAAACCTTGAAGTGGTGAGAAAATGTTTCAGCATGTAACAGAACACACTCATATGCACCTTGGACCACTCTGAATCTATAAATATTTATCCAATCTGAGGGCAGGGTCAGTCCCGCATTCACTCTCTTACCCTCATGTCAAATTCCTATGCCCTTGATTATCTGCACATAGCATTGAAGTAAGAGTCAAATGGTAAATGTGACCACTGAGTAAGAAGTATACTGGGGAAGTGCTCCTGCCTCCGTAATTGGATGTTTGGAAAGGTTCTTGGCAGGATCTTCCTTACAAATTCACACTTTTGATAGTTGGATAGAGAGAGGTAAGAGAAAGAAAAATCAGTAGCTACCAAAAAGTAGAAGAAGAGGATTTGGGCCCCCAATTCAAGAGTTCCATAGGGAGAAAAAGGCAATTAAACATCCAGCATGTCCACACAGCTGTGGGCTTCCTGTCTCCACGGACACATCATCTGCACAAAAGGGTGTCAAATAGATAAGATTACAGCACTAGTCTTGTCAACAGTGAGATAACCTTCAGGACACAACAACTGGCCCTTTTTGGCTGACAACCCTTAGTAGCTGAGAGGTGAATTCTATTTGTCCTTCCAATAGCCCATCCGGCAGCCCGGTTTACTCTGCCTGGCAATAAATCATAACTAGCGATATGGACCCTGCTAATCCTGCTCTTCTTCTGGTTGGAATGGAGGATGCTCATTATGACTTGTGATCAAAAGGAATGGAACAGAGTAATGTTACAGAATAATGGCTGGAATGGACTTGCCAATGCCTGATTTCTGTGATACAAATCCGTAGGAATTTGGCAAGCTTGGCAAGGTAATCTTCCAGTGAAAAGTTTGCAAGCACTTGATCAGTTAATGCAGTTAGCAGTTACTGCAAAACAGATGACAAATATGTCTATTGGTTAGTTTAGTACAGTAGCTTGGTCATATACTTATATCTGAAATGCATTCAAAAAGCAATGAAAACAACATGGAGCCTAGAAAAAGTATTTCCTTTCATAGGTTTTACATTTTTTGAGCTCTAATTTAATTAAATGCTTTCCTGCACTTCAGGTGTTAAAAAAGCTCATATTTTCTGCTGTTGACTCCATTCATTCAAGTGGATTAGAAGAAGAAAAGTCCAAATTCTGCTTCCAGGCAGGTTGAAGTCCAGTGCAGCTCTGTATTCATCTTGCTCAAAAAATACATGTCATACATCTCTACCCTATAAATACTGGATAACATTTTTCATACGTTTTTAGACCATTGTAATTATACAGTCTACCTCCTGCATAACCTACCTTTTCACAGATACACTACTAAAGTGATGCTTGTAATAAGTTTTACCTACCATTTGCCCTGCTGAAATCCCTTAATTAAGACTTTCAGACACACACAATAATCCTACCTTTTCTGTTCCTGGAGGACTATGCATATGCATGAGTGATCTCTGCAGCTGGAATGTTAACACTGCTGAGGGTAATATTCTATATATGGAACAGTAGCCATATGCCCACACATCACACCTTGCCCCTTTTACAGAAATATAATCCAAACCTACATTCTGGGATATGCAGTGTTTCAGAAAAGATAGCTTGGGAAAGGAAGGTTCACTGGGCAACAAATTTTCTGAAGTCTAGGGGGGAAAAAAAAAAAAAAAGTAGAAATAATAGTTCTGATGCTTTCCAAAAATAAAGCACAGCTATCAGAACTCCCCAGCTATTTGACACCTCCTTTTCTCTGCAGTAATAAATACATCTAAGGAGGCTTCTATTTTGATAGTCCCCTCTGAAAAACCCTCCACCCTCTTCAATACAAGATTTTAAGTACCTTTTAAGATCATTGCAGTTATTCAATCTTCCTTACTGCGTAACACACAAAAATGTATTTTCTGGCTGAGAAACAGCAGATCTTTTAGAAAGCTATCCAAGCATTGTAGTATTATAGAATATAGGCTTCTGACGCAGTCCATCAGGAAAAACAGACACCTCAGAAAGGGAGATATGAAGCACCTACATATGTGTCGACAGGGACCAAAGTTTGTCTTGACATCTTATCTAGTAAAGCGTTCATAGAACAAGTTAAAGATCACAGTGTGATGCCCTGATTGCTCTAGGGATACTGAACCCTGTCACTCACCTCCCCACAACAGCCTCTAAGTAGCTGGCTCAGGACACTTTCAGTCTGCTCTAGGTTTTCTTCCACCTGGACAAGAGAGGTGTTCAGTCAGAAAGAGAAATATCCAAAAGTGATTATTACCAGCCTTCCATTTCCTCTCTGATAACTACAGACTAGTTCTCCCCTTTTCCAACACAACTCTTTGAGGTGCTCCTGAATTGCTGAACTGGAGCTTAATTCTCGTTCTTCCTTTCTGTAAGAGACGCTGCCCACAATGCCTTAACAACATTGCAGAATCCAAATAATTCTCTCTAACAGGGATGAGATGTGTCCTCTCAGTCTTTTCCATGCTTAAAGAAGCTCTATTTGGTGAATAGGATATTTACTGTAACTCTTGTACATAGAAACATAATTAATGTTACTGTAGCTGTAGTAAATTGTGAACTTAAATATTTTGCAATTTCTATTTTGAATTAATAGAAAAGTTCCCTTTATGGTAGACTTGGCTGGCTTAAGCAGATGCAGTTTAGTTCTTGCTGCTTGCAACAATACCAAAGGAGCTGCGTTTCATCGTATGATTTCCCATTTTAAACAGCAAAGTCTCAATTTCTCAAATCACGGGATCTTGAATTCACAGGTTCTGCTCAGTACACTAGCCCAACTAGATCAGTATCCTTACTTACACCAGAGGACAGTAACTGATATTTCTGAGGCAGGGAGGATATTTTTTCCTAATATTTGAAGTTCAGTATGTAATTTGTGTCATAAGAAATAAAGGAGACAAGGCAACCTTGTCACAGCTGTCCTAGGTCTTTATGGCAGCTCAACCAAATGAAAGCATTTTAGTGTAAAAGCAAATATTCAGGTTTATCATTGTGCTTTTTTGATTAAAAAAAAAATAAAAATCAAAGCTATCCACAGAGACTTAATATTAGAAAACAAAACAAAAATCAACCCCCCCCAGACTTTGAAAATGCTCATTTTTCTGCTACACATTTGGACAGAATATTTTCAACTAGCTGCAATAACCCTTCAGTAAATTATGCATTTCACCCACAGATCCTACTCTTTTGATAAAGGTAATATTATTTTTTTCTTATTACACAGAAGCAATAAAAATCTTCATGTTAACCCGCACTTAGGTCATGATAAATGAAAACAGCATTTGGCCACAAATTGTCCAAGAGACAAAGCAGACAAAGTAAACAAAGCGGTTAAATTCTATCTTCTGTTCCCTAGAGATTCTGGGAGGTCATTCCTTAAAAGAAAAAGGGGAATGAAAAACAACAAAAGTGAGTTGAACTTCTCAATTTTAAATCCCTTAGCTATGATGTAAAAAATAAATTAATAATAATAAAAATGAAAAATACCTCCTTCAGCCAGCCCCAAAACCTTTAATTGATTCTCATAGGTATTGCACAGATGTAGCAGATAGCAAATTGAACCTAAGACATAAAATAAGAATGTTTGGGTTTATGAAATAGATCTTACTATACCTTCTATCTTCCCTGTGTTTCTTATGCCTGTAGGTATGTGAAAAAAAGCTTCAAGAACCCCAGAAATGTATTTAAATGAAGATGACAAATTTTTCACTGGAGTATCTAAATAAACTCAATATGCTAGAGTTGTTATACTGAGGTTCTATTTGTGGAAATAACCCAGTTTAACATCTGAAACCATGCATCTCTGGCAGCTATTGACAAGAGTTTCTTGTTAGAATATGCCACTTGTGAAAACGGAATAGTTCCCATCCTCAAGTGCTTTTAAAAGGTTGCTTAATTACTTAAACTATTTTTATTTCTAATTGGTGCTTTCACGGAATGGTTATGGTACCTAATTGATTGAACATTAGTTCAATTTTCATTATGTCTGATGAGTTATTGATTGCCCTTTGCTTTCAGGACACTTAGGACTTCTGTAGCAAAGCACGTAAAAGAATAAATACTCCAACTCTGCTGCATCAGTAACTGGCCCTAGCAGAGCTGTTGCAGGCTTCCATATAAAAGATTCCTGCCATTGCAGTCCATTGATCTAACAGTATGTGATGCATTTCAATGTTGTAAAAAGCTCCTGCGGGTTGTTTTTTTTTACTTCCTCTCATGGCTCCAGTCTTTGAAAGAAGAAAGCTCAAAACTCAAAGAATTGACCCCTTTTGCTTTTGGGGCATTTAGAGCTAGCAACTCACTAACATTTTAGCTATGGTTACGGATCCCAGGGATGTACACAAATCAAACTTAAGTTTTTCAAGAGGATAAGAATTTTCCATAGGACTACATGGGAGTCTCTAAATCTTCTTGCTGAGCTATTGTGCTTCAGCTCAATGGACAGTTTAAAGGCTTTACAAACCACCTTTTCATTTCAATAATTTATTTTCCTTACTGTCATTTCAGTTTGGTCAAATGAAGGTCAGCACACATTGCAGGGACCACTAAAAAAGAAATAAAATTAAGATGTTTGTATTGGTTAAGCAAGTGAAAGAAGACCCTCTGAAACGGTTCTGTTCTGAGGATACTTAATCAAGCAGAACAGATGTCTATTATATAATTAGGGAACACTTTGCCATCAGTATGAACAAATCATGAAATCAAATTTCTCCATAATACTTTCCATTATTTCACAGACACTTGCTGCGAAGAATTGAGTGTAAGCAAAAAAGCCAGATACCGTGTTATTCTCCAGCTCTAGGTACTATTTGATTACTCAGCAGGGGAAACAATGCTGCCTGTTAGCATAGAGCCAGAAGAGCTGGAGCCTGCTTCATCTGCCAGTCTAGTATAGAGGACCTGCAGAGGAGGGAGGGTTGTACGTGAAGAGTGGCACAACTCCACTATGTTGTGCTCATCCTTCACTAATACAAGGTAGGAAAGTAAGAGGCCATAAGCAGGAAGAGCTCCAGCACCTTTTAGAGCAGGCTTGGGCAGATGATTCTTCTGTTCTAGTATTAGCAATGAACTAATTTTCTACACTGAGGTTCATATAGAAGCATGACGTCCTACAGTAGACGTCAAGGAGCTTTAATTCACACAAAGAGTTCTGAAAGCCAGGCCTATCCTGTGAGCATCTCCAGGCAGGGAGGCTACATCTATGACAGGAAGTTGAATGTAGCCAGGGCAGGGACCTCAATACCAGCAAGCAATTGCCCATACTGTCAAGATATTGGCACTTTTTTTGCCCAGACAGAAAGCACTGTCCTGGACAGAGCTCAGGTATATTTCAGGTGTTAGCATGGAGCAGTGTCTTCTCTCTCGGCAGCTCAGAAGTGGCCCCTCTGTTTTGAAAACAGAGAATCTAACTTTTTTGAACAGAGCAGCTGTTGTGCTACTCGGCCTGAGGGTTGGAGAATTATTTCTGACCCATTTCACTTACCAGGAAAGGCCATGGCCAGTGAGTCCCAAATCTGTCTGTACTGTTTTTGAGGCCCAAACAGGTATTTCAGCACTCCACTCTGATTGTAGCAGATCAGGTGGTGCTTTCTTGGGAGCTTGACACCTGGCAGCACTGTGGATGGAGGTCAGGACACATCACTTGGGAAGGAGGTGGGAGGAAATTCTGTCATGACTGCTCTCTAGAAGCTGCTAAGGAAAAGGGACAGGGAACATAGTAGTCAAAGTGATGAGTGGCTAGTGCCTGAAGCAGAGGAATATTCACTGTACATCAGCTCCAGGCCAGTCATCTACCAACCTTGCAGTCCCATCATCTGCAGCAAACTACCTGAGAATAAGCCAACCCCCAAAGAAGGAAGCTATATCTGTGGCTGGAACCATTAAGTGAGGTTACTTAACCTGAGCTTTTGTTGCCAAGACCATGGTTCAGAAACTTTCTTGACTGGATGCTTCCTTGAGGGATGGTCTCCCTTGCTGAGTGAGTGGTGGGCATCCAGCACTCACTGCTCATACATGGGTACCCCAGCTCACTACCCTATGGTATTTCCCATAGTCTGTATCTGTGCATATGCAAACCAATTCAAATTCCAGACGTGTCCACTAACGTCCCCAAATTAGTTCCGATAACAGTTGTGACAGAAGTGCTCCAGACCTATACAGATAGAGCTATCTAATAGATAAAATGCTAATAGATGGTACTTATGGACATGTAGCTTTACCCCTGAGCTTCACAAAACTGATTTACCCTTTCCTATGCACTGCAAATGGCTTCTTATGATGTGCTGTTAAAAAGGTGGATCAAACTCAAAGCTTTATATTATTTTTACTTCATGTGCAGAAATACCTTCAACAGCACTGCCAGAAAAAAATGTTGACAAAATAATGGTATGCCACATGCAAATATGATTTTTTTTTTTTTTCAGGTCTAAACTCAAGGTCTGATTTCTACAGTTGCTCGGTATCATTAGTTCCTAAGAAATCTGCTATTGCTATTGTTTTTCTCATCTGCTCACCCATCTCTAAGTGGCAGCCTACAAGAAAGAACGAAGTAATTCCCATCACACTTTTCTGATGATAGTCATTTACTCTGTTTCTGGAGTCTCAGAACTTTGCTGAGATATGGGTATATCTTAGGTTTTATATACATATTTCTGCTTCCAAAGTTCTAAAATAATTATTCCAGCCCAGAAAACTTTGAGTGAGCAACAGAGATTGCAATATAAAGAATTTAAGGCGGAGAGCAGACAGTTGATCTCTAGTTGATCCCTAGCTTGTAGATACCAATGGTAATTTGGAGCTGGAATAGCTTTGTAAATAATAAAGTCCACACTGTTTATATATATGATCCATGCTATATTCTTGCTGAACCTTATAGATATGACAGGATAATGTGACTGGTCTGTTCCTCTTTTTCCTTATTTTCATACTTACAAGAGTTCACTAACATAGGATGACAGTCACAGTTGAAGTACTGAAGTAGTGGAGTGAAAAACACGACTGAAAATCTATGCAAATAATGTTCTAAATTTAAACAGGCTTACTCCAGCAACCAATCTCTTAGTATTATTTAGCACTTACAATATATAATATACAACTGTGAGTTCTCATCATGTTAGCTTCTACCAAAACCTCCTAATATAAGGCAAAATCATACAATAACTCTAAACTGTCACAATCAATGACTGATCAACATATGACTAAAATGAATATAGCATTAATTTTCAATTTATTGTATGGTTACTTTTTTCCTGCAACATGATATTGTTTTCATTCAATGTAAATCACAGTCCAATGGGTATACTATCACAAAACAACCCTGATCTGGAGAAGGAACAAACAATAAAGGGTAAGTAACCTAATATAACTCTAGCTTCGGTGCAGTCAGACTTCTAGTGTTTGAAAATATTTATTCTTCTACTTGGTACTTGAAAGAATTTCCCTGTTATCCGTTTACATTCCAATGAAATTGAACTTTTTTCCCCTCAAACCTTGTCTCTGTGTATCCTACAGTAGCACACACACCATTGAGATGTTACTTATTTCTTTTACTTTGTCTTTTGTTTATACTCAAGTCTCATCCAGTTTATTTCTCTGGGATCTAAAGAGAGACACCCTTGGGTACCACAGGATGGTCTGTCCATAAAGAAAGGGAAGGCAAAATTCTTTTACTGCAGGTGGCAGAACAAGTGTCACGAGCTGAGGCTGAGAAAGGGAATGATCAGGCCCGTTAACTTCTAAGGGAATCTGAGGAGCATATATGCTGCTTTGAGGAACATTGGCCCTGTGGAAGAGGTACTGATACTGAATCACTGTGAAGGGAACTTGGCGAATTGCACCACAGGTCTTCCCCAGCTGTGCTTTCTGAGATGGGTCAAGAAGAAATGCTAATAAACAAAAGGTTCCCTCACTTGCAAATTTTGGGGTCTACAACCAAACCTTCTGTTGTTCTTTAGGTGTGGCATATCATAGAATCATAGAATCATAGAATGGTTTAGGTTGGAAAGGACCTTGAAGATCATCGAGTTCCAACCTCCATGCCATGGGCAGGGACACCTCCCATTAGACCAGGTTGCCCAAGGCCACGTCCAGCCTGGCCTTGAACACCTCCAGGGATGGGGCCTCAGCAACCTCTCTGCGCAACCTGTTCCAGTGCCTTACCACCCTCAAAGTGAAAAACTTCTTCCTAATGTTTAATCTAAACCTGCCCTCTTCCAGTTTGAAGCCACTCCCCCTCATCCTATCACTACATGCCCTAGTAAAAAGTCTTTCCCCAGCTCTCCTGTAGGCCCCCTATCTTGTTCAATTTTCTTGAGTCAACTCTGAGGAGAAAAGTGGTAGAAATAAAAACCAAAATCCTTTGTGGCAGTAACCATAAACAACTTTCTACCTACTTTGCCTTCCATTCAGTAAGCCTCTCAACAAGGAATGTTTCCTCTGGTTCTGTGTTCGACACTTCTACTGCAGATTTTCCCTGTCTTTTAGTCATCTTGCTATGTAAAATTCATTTGAACACAGTTCAGACTTGACTACATCTAGTGTATTCAGTTAATGCCAGATGGTGAGGCAGGGTATCTGGCCTTATAAATAAATTATTTCCATTGGATCTCTGAGATTATGGCTAGATTCCCTTTCTGCAATTGCTGCCTTTTGTAACTGGGATGCAGAATGGAAGTTAATAAGGTCACATTTATCACATAATCCTTTGCACAAAGCTATTTTACCTTATAAAGTTAGATCTATTTCAACAGCTACTTAGACCAAGACAAATATTCTCAAACAAAAATGGTTTGAAACATTTTTCCCAGCCCCAACCTTATTATCATCATGAAAAGCTTCTGTTTGAAATAGTTCATGACAAATGTAAATCAACAAAAAGATAGATTTAGGAAAAGACACAGAAGATTCTTCATTAATATCACCAGCTCCTTTAAGTCTATAAAATTACTGTAGATACTTTAACAGATACTGAAAATAACTTGGCATGGCCCAGGGAAGGAAAGGATTACTTTAAGAAAATATTGTTCAACAGTGACCATTTCTACTTCATTAGTTACTACACAATGAGTTGTCAAAATAAACAGTTTTCTCCCCAGAAGAGAGGAGAGACAGGCTTCAATGCCTACCACTAAAATACTGAGCAAACTGTGTCACTCCTTTCCAAATATTTATTATGAAATTTGATACAGTTACATGTTTTGGAAGATTCATGTATAATCCAGTTATGTTAATATTCAGTATTTGCAAAGGCTGAGACTGGCTAGTAGGTTAATTAAGACTCTTTTTTGCTAACACCATCTTCATTCACAGTAGCTTTTTTCATCATGGTTCTTCACCCTAGATGCTCATGAAATGGAAGTTGGGACATGCCAGCATCTGCAGCTATAGGCATACATAAGGAGCAATTCATCAAGTTCAGCTGTTTTTCACAGAATGGTATACGCCAATGAGACTGTAAATGTAAAAACAGTTGTGTTAATGGAAGACAGTTTTGGAGTGAGAAGTTGAAGTGGAACATCAGAATTTTAAGACAAATATCTTATTGCTCTTTCTCTAAAATGCTATGCATATGACTAGCAGTTAATGAATGTATTAATGGAGCTTCTTTGCCTGGGAGATACGTGTTTGTCCCCATAGCTTTGCCACACAACCTTTACTACTTTTGCATTCCTTTTGATAGCAAAGCTTCAGAAACAGTACAGTTCAACAGCCAAAGCTGTAGACGTTCTAGTAGTCAGAATACAGTAATACAGAAGACAGACTATCGGTGTGGTGGATTCTGTTCTCAAGTTTGGGGAAGATTTCTATAAAGCCAGAGGTCTGCAGCTACAGAACAAGGAAGAAAAGAAATCTATGTCACACTGAATACCTTATGTTGTCAATAACTGCATTAAAGCAGCTGTAACATTGTGAAAGAAAACATCCTGATCTTGGATTATATAGAGTCTTTGCCGTTTCCTAAGCCAAAATAAGCAGATAGCTTTGCAGACTCATTTAAAATCAGCACCTTTCTATGGAAATGTGACATTTGAGGACTAGAACTTACCATTTTCTGTTGCAATGGGGTCAACAAGATCTCCAAAAGACTTCCACTTCCACTGCGATAGCTGACATGCACCAACAAGCAGAGAGACAGTGAGAGCCTGGGAAGTTTTACAGGATAAAACAGACAAAAATTTATGTAGCCCAAAGATAGTGGCACATGACTGGTGTACTAAGAAATATAATTCAGGTCACCTGAACCCCTGGTGCTATGTCCAAAGAACTGGACAAAGCTTCCTGTCTTAAGCTTTTAATTGCCTTATTGGTAAGATGCAATGATAAATGGTGTTTTAGAAAAACAAAACAACATCCTGGACTGAGGACAGGAAAGTGAGAGAAAAAAAACAACAACCACCAAGACTCCAAAACCACACCCTACTTGCTTCAGAAGAAAAAGCGTAGTGAGGACTTTTGGTTTCATCTGTGTTGATATTACAATGAATACAAGAGCTCAGTTGTAATTGCACAAAGTTTTTATATTCTGCGTGCATTGTGCATGGATTTTTTTTTATTTATTTTATTTCATATATAATTTATGACCTGCTGCAGAGAATCTACTGAGTTAATGCATATGTTTAACACAAATAAAAGAAGTAGCTTTAGTTAAAAGGAAAGCTATTTCCCCTTCAGTTGAAAAGGTGATATCCAGTGGATGGCTGGTCACTTTTTCTAGTACACTGTTTGCTTTCTTACTATAAATCTTATCCACAGGGGGGGAAAACAATATGCCATTATATATATTTTTTTTTCTTTTCTTTATTTTATGATTCAAAACCTACCCTACTGGGACTCTGAAGATATATTAGAAGTAGATTTCATTTTGTTTCACTGTACCAGTAGCATCTCTGGCAATAAATAAATACATTACCACAAACTGAAAAAAGAATTAGAATTAAAGACTTACGCATAGATCACCTTTTCCAGTGTACATTAGATTGGATTGTCGTTATGGTTATTTCATAAAACTACTCCTGCAGCTAGTGGCTGTTGCAGCAAAGAAATTAATTTAGGGATGTACTATTTTAAGCCACTTATACTTCTGCAGAGAAGTATCACAGCACCTTTGAGTTACTAACAAATTTTATCCAACCAGTGGTGGGTTGCTGAGATCCTGCTACGTAGCTGCCACTGCCAATGTTTATAAATCAGCAGACTCTGTATCATACCCATGGAGAAAGTGAAGCTAGGGAGCTGCAGACTGGGCCCCAAGACACTGCCTTTTGCATACAAACTGGGGACTTTTTACACTCTGGAGTGTGAAACAACCAGACTGGTGTTGGTAACTTGACAGGTTTCAACACATAGGTCGCCTAAAGATTTGATTCCAACTGGGGCATATTTAAGGACTCCAGAAGGGGGCAGTCCAAGAGCTGGAGTATGAGAAAAACTTTGGGATTTGATTGAAGAGAAGTGTAGCGAGAAAGCATAAGCCTAGAGAATATCTAACAGGCATTCATTTGTGCAAAAGTAACCATACTAAAAGGTTTGAGTTTTCCATCTGTGGGATTGGTCAAATCATTTCCGCAAGGTTTCTTGGGAAGAAAGTGGCTAAGTTAAGAACAGAGTCAAAGTTCCTTCACTATCCTAGCTACAAAGCCATCCTTCCTTTCTTAAGTGGCAATTGAATTACTAACAGAGTAGCACTTTATGGACAAGTTGCTATGAAGTCAGAGTAAATACATTAGACTCTGGTTCTTAAATGGCTTGTGTAGTACATTACCGCACAGTCTGTCTCATCTTGCAAGATACCCTAACAACATTATTACTACAGTGTTTCACATAATTCCTTTTTTTTCATATGCATTATCCCTCAGGGAAACCTTATTTTGCTAGCCCACTGATAAAAGCCAGAAGTCTTTAACAAAGCTCCATTTTCAGAAATGTCAATGATAATGAAAAAATAAAATGAGGAGAGGAGTGACCACAGTGATTCCCTGAGGGTTATACACACATTATTCTGTTTCTTTTAATTCCAATTCTTTC